>NW_028234425.1:31755500-31760500 GCF_977035675.1 Penaeus japonicus | reverse complement strand
TGATTTCGAAAAATCCCACCTTCGACCTCATCTGAAAGAAATATCACACCTCTTTTTGCGGTGTAATTACCCCCCCCCCCCCATCGCAACACCTAATTGTACTTTAGGGCGAAGTTTTATCGCGAGCGTGGATCGCGATTACGCTGGATCGCCCCCCGTAAATATCGCGCCCGATGGCCGAGTTTCTCGAAGATTACGCCCCCCTCCTTGTCCCTCTTTCGCCTTCGTTTCTTCTTCTCTTCCCTTCTTCCTTCTTTCCTTCTTTCCTTCTTCCTTCCTTCCTTCTTCCTTCCTTCTTTCCTCCCTCACTTCTTCCTCTCTCTCTCTCTCTCTTCTTCCTTTCCTTCCTCTTCTCTCTTCCTTCCTTCTCCTCCTCTCCTTCCCTCCCTCCTCTCTCTTCCTTTCTTCTCTTTCCTTTTTTCTCTCTCCTTCCCTCTCTCTTCTCTCTCCTCTTCCTTCCTCTCTTCTCTTCTCTTCCTTCCTTCCTTCCTTCCTTCTTTCTTCTCTCTCTCTTCTCTCCTTCTCTCCTTCTCTTTCTTTCCTTCTCTCTTCTCTCCTTCTCTCTCTCTCTCTCTCTCTTCCTACTTCCCTCGTGATCTAAAACCTCTCTCTCTCTCTCTTCTCTCACCCTCTCTCTTTCACATGAGGGACCGGGCGAGGGGGTGTATGATGATCTTACTCCTTTCGTCCCATGGCTCTCTCTCTCTCTCTCTCTCTCTTATCTCTTCTCTCTTCTCTCTGTATCTCTCTCTCTCTCTCTCTCTCTTCTCTCTCTCTCTCTCTCTCTCTCTGTCTCTCTTTCTTTGTCTATCTGTTTTTCTCTCTCTATCTCTTTCTCTCTCTTTCTCTCTTTTTCTCTTTAACTATCTCTCTCCCCCCCCCCTCTCTCTCTCTCTCTTTCTCTTTCTCTCTCTTTCTCTATCTATCTCTTTTTCTCTCTGTATCTCTTTCTCTCTTCCTTTCTCTCTCTCTCTCTCTCTCTCTCTCTCTCTCTCTCTCTGTCTCTCTCTGTCTCTCTCTCTCTCTCTCTCTTTCTCTCTCTCTCTCTCTCTCTCTTTCTCTCTTTCTCTCTTTCTCTCTCCCTTTCTCTCTTTATCTCTCTAGATCGAGGATATATATATATATATATATATATATATATATATATATATATATATATATATATATATATATAGAGAGAGAGAGAGAGAGAGAGAGAGAGAGAGAGAGATTAACGTTCAAGCTGACCACCTGCGTTGCGTGGACCATCGTGGGGACGCTGTTTATGTAGCGTCGCCCCATTTGCAATAGGTGAGAGAAGGGGATGAGAACAAACCACGTGGGATGGGCACCCCCCCCCACACACACACACAGAATAGACGCCATTGTGGTTCAGAAGGAGATGGAACCGGAAGCCTTGTTTCAGGGGTGAGGACAGGGTGATCAAGAGGGGAATGGCCCCGGAGAGCGGCCCTTAGAACCGAGGGGCACTTGTTGATAGATAGCTGTCGTGAAGAACCTTTTAAGGGGGGGGAGGGGGGGTTGACGGGGGCTGGACCTTGAGGCGTAGGGAGGATCCTGGGGGAATAGGGATGGGGAGTATCAGACAGAGAGGGAGGAAAGAAGCCACGAGGGATGGAGGGGGAGGGTCGTAGGGAGAGACTAAGGGTGGGGTTGAGGGTGAGGGTAGGGTCGAGGGTGAGAAAGAGGGAGAGGGAGAGAACCACGCGGGAAGGGGGTTCATTAGGAGAGAAAGAGAGCGAGAGAGAGAGAGAGAGAGAGAGAGAGAGAGAGAGAGAGAGAGAGAGAGAGAGAGAGAGAGAGAGAGGGAGGGAGGGGGGGAGGAAGAACCCAAGATGGGGATATGACTTTAGAAGGAGAAAGGAAACCACTGGAGATGAGTAGGTTTCAGAACTAGAGGGAGAGAAGAACCCACAGGGGATGATAGGTGGGTTTCCAAGGAGAGGGGGAAGGGGAGCCAGAGTAGATTTCACTTTAGTAAGGGAAGGAATTTCGAAGGAGAGAAAGATCCATTGGGGGAGCATTTCAGAGAGCGATAGTACAAAAAAGAAAGAAAGAAAGAAAAGAAAAAAGAAAAAAAAAAAAAAAAAAAAAAAAAAATATATATATATATATATATGTATATATATATATATATATATATATATATATATATATATATATATATATATATATATATATATATATATATAAGAACTGGGATTTCTGATAGGAATTAATATAGGGTTTCAGGAAGTGACAGCGACATGTTATATATATGAATAGGAATCTAGACTTTTAAGCTCTGAACAAAAATTACTGATAATTATGATAATTGCCGTTATAACTTTAAACAGATGTTCTTTCCTGAAAAAAATGATAATGGCAATAATAATTGTGATTCTGATTACATTCACAACACAGCAAAAAACAACACAAAGATGATAATGATAAGATTCCACATGTAATACAATTTAGTCATCTGATATCTGACATACCATAAGAATTGATTTATTATTGACATTATCACTGTTACGAAAAAAAGGGTGTTTGAAGGAAGGGCTTAAGACTATTCCAAGAAGGAAAAGAAAAGTCATCAAGCTAATCTGAAGGTAATAAAAAGAGAAATAACAATTTGAAGCGAGTTTTCTCTCTCTTCCCCCCCCCCCTCTCTCTCGCTTTCTCTTTCAATTTACTTCTCTTTCTCTCCTCCCCCTCACTTTCTTTTTCCCTCTGTCTCTTTCTCTCTCAATTTACTTCTCTTTCTCCCCCCTCCCCCCCTCTCTCTCTCAATCAAATCTCTCTCTTCTCTCTCTCTCTCTCTCTCTTTTCTCTCTCTCTCTCTCTCTCTCTCTCTCTTTCTCTTTCAATTTACTTCTCTTTCTCTCCCCCTTCTCTTCTTTTCACTCTCGCTCTCTCCTTTCCTCACGCTCTTTCCTTTCCCTTTTCTCTCCCCTATCCTTTCTTTCCCTCTCTCTCTTTCTTTTTCTCTTTCTCTCTCAATTTAATTCTCTTTCTCCCCCCTCCCCCCCTCTCTCTCTAAATCAAATCTCTCTCTCTCTCTCTCTCTCTCTCTCTCTCTCTCTCTCTCTCTCTCTCTCTCTCTCTCTCTCTCTCTCTCTCTCTCTCTCTCTCTCTCTCTCTCTCTCTCTCTTCCCTCCTTCTCTCTATCTCTACCTCTCTCTCTCACTCTCTCTCACTCTCTTCTCTCTTTCGTCTCTCTCCACATCTATCCCATCACATCTTATCTCATCTTATCTAAAAAAAAATAAAGATAAAAAGTACAAAAACAAGAAAAGGCTGGCAGGAGTTGCGGCGTGCTACGGGATCGGAAACTTGTATCACACTAATGACAAGAGCGATCAAGGATACATTGCGGCGCCTTTTTCTAGGCCTAGGAGACCTGTGTGTGTGTTGGTGGTGGTGGGGGGGGGAGGGGTGGGGGGAAGGTAAGGCCTAGATAGAGGGGGGAAGGAAAAGGGGGAGGAGGGGAGGGGAGGGATGATATGTAAGTGCGGGGGGTTCAGGTGCTTTAAAATCAATAATTCGGTTTAGAGGATGATGGTAGGGATGGGGATGGGTGGAGTAGGGGTGGGGATGGGGGTGTGGGTGGGGGTGTTGAGGGAGAAGGGGGGAGAGAGATAGAGTGGAGGGGGATTGAAAAAGTAGGAGGGGAAACTCCAAAGTACAAAAAGGGGGGGGGGAGCGGGGGAGAGGATTTACCCATATAATGCCGATGTGAAGGGAAAGAGAGATACAAAGCATAAGGGGAGATGACGAAGGAGAATAAGGCAATATATAAAGATGGTCTCCACGCGGTTGGGAACGAATAGATTTTCTTTCTTTTTCGTTGATGATATTATTATTATTATATATTTTTATTTATTAATTTATTTTTTATTTTTTTTTTTGGGGGGGGGAGGTACGGGTTGTCATCGCGGGGCAATAGCCGTTGGAATCGAATATAAAACTATTGGAAAGTGCTTAGCATTAATGGCGATACAGGGGTAACTACGCAATGCAAGTGGCCATATAAAGAAAAATTATTAAGAGAAGGAAATTTAAAAAGTATATGCATATTATTTATTTTCTTTATAATCACAGTCATTCGAATTGCCAAGCCCTTAAAGGATTATATTTTGTTGTAATGACTCCTGTGATTGTTTTGTTTTTCCGTTGTTATTGTGATTATTTCGTGTGTGTGTTTTTTTGTGGGTCATTGTTTCAGTTGTTGTTTTAAGGGTTTTAGTTGTTGTTATTATTTCAGCGATTGTAATTGTTCCGGTTGTTGTGTTGGGATATAGTCATGAAGGTTATCACCATCATCACATGATCACCATTGTCATCACCCTACCTTCATCAGAGCACCATCACCATAACCATCGACATTATTACCACCATCATCATCACCACATCACATCACCAACACCATCAACGCATCATCATCATTACCATCACCGCATCATCACCATTACCATCGCCATTATTACCACCATCATCATTGCCACATCGCATCACCAATATCATCACCGCATCATCATCATTACCGTCACCGCATCATCATCACCATTACCATCGCCATTATTACCACCATCATCATCACCACATCGCATCACCAACACCATCAACGCATCATCATCATTACCGTCACCGCATCATCACCATTACCATCGCCATTATTTCCACCATCATCATCATCACATCACATCACCAACACCATCAACGCATCATCATCACTACCATCACCGCATTATCACCATTCCCATCGCCATTATTACCACCATCATCATCACCACATCACATCACCAACATCATCAACACATCATCATCACTACCATAACCGCATCATCAACCATCACCAAATCACCACATCACCACCATCAATGTACCCTCCCTCTCCTAATGAGCCGGACAAGAAAAGAAAAGAAAGGAAAAGAAAAAAAGAAAAAAAAAACAAAAAAACAAGAGAGTGGCGAGGTGCGGCGAGCAGGAACTAAAAGCTGATTCGCAAGATGACATCT
>NW_028234425.1:31738000-31748000 GCF_977035675.1 Penaeus japonicus | reverse complement strand
GACTACGAGATGGCACTATTGCATGCCGTCCTGAGAGGGGGCGAATACACCTCCCGGTAACATTTTCGCGCGTTGCCTAGAACGGGTGGGCGTGTAGTTATTATTGAGGAAAACCGGGTTGAACCTCCCCTCTGGGTTCTTCATGGTCTCAGTGCAAGTAATGAGTGTCACAGTGACAATTAATCATCTCCCCTTCTCTTCTCCTCCGCCCCTCATCCTATATTTTCCCTCCCTTCCCTCTCCTCGTCCCAGTTCTCACACCCAGGCCATGATTAAGAGACAAGACATCGTAAAAGGAAATCATAAATTCCTAGGGGAGGGAGGGGGAGGAGGAAGAGGAGGATGGGGGGAGGGGGGCTGCCGAACGACGGCGATGACCCAGACCGCCGAACCTATAACGAACGGGTTGCAGGAAAATCTATACGTTGCAAAGGCGGCGATAGGATGTTCACGTGAGACGATTTGATTCCGCGCCGAGGTGTGAGAGAGGGGAGTATGCTGAATGGCGGGTTTTGTCTCTCACGCATATGTGAACTCACTCACTTACATACACACACAAGTTCATTCACCCACTCATCCACATGCACACCTAAGTTCACTCGCTCACTCACTCGCGCACATACATTAGCTCACTTACTGAAACATGCACGCATGCACACGTACGTACGTCCGTACGTACTCCCTCATTCGCTCGCTTTCACTCACACACACACATTACTAGCTCACTTACTCAATCACTCACTCATTCACTCAGTATCTCATTTACTCACTCAGTCACACACTCCTTCCCTCCCTCTCTCCCTCTGTTTCTCCCTCCCTCCCTCCCTCCCTCCCTTCCCCCTCTCTCTCTTGCACTTACAACACGCACGCACATACACGGGGTCTCTCTGGCAGATGCAGTGTTGAAGCTACAAAGGAATACTACCCACACTCCCTCTCTATGACTTACTTAAGATTTATTTTTGGCGATGATATAATAAAAAAAAATCTCTGTTAGGGTGGAGGGGAGGAGGAAGGAGGGAAGAGCTATATGAAGAGATAAGAGGAATAATGAATTCAGATAAAGGTTAATGACAGATACTAAAAAGGGAATTAGTGGTCGTAAAGACAGGCTATATAAGACGGAGGACACGGGCTTCCCATGGCACCCGATTTCTTATTTTTTTCCTTTCTTTCTTTCTTTTTTTTCTTTATTTTATTTATTTTTTATTTTATTTTAGGGAAGGTGGATGGCGGATCTTGTTTTGAGTGACGTCGAAGAAAAAAATAAGTGAATTGTTGGTGTGATTAATATCCCCATTATGACGTGACTGAAATGAGTTTAGTGATTTATATATTTTTGCAGAATTACCTCGAATTTCTTATTTTTTTCGGTCGAGGACATGAAGACATAAATTATGGAAATACATGACTTTTATGTAATCATTACAGCAGGTTTGTGTATCACCAGAGATTCAATTCCGGGTTAATAGAGGAAGTCCTGAAAATTCGAGGTGAGATATTCCAATCCAAGCTATTTTTATGGTGTTATGTAGGTCGTTGTGTGTGTCTGTATGTTCCCTTATGTAACAACGCCATAGTTTGGTCAGTGAATGAATTGCTTTATGGCAAGTTCTTATTACGTAAACATTTCCAAAGGCAATCAAAATAACCGTCCTGCAACATGACGCAGACATATTATTGGACACCAATTCATTTTTATAGTTATTTATGCAATCCAATATTTGTCCAAAGCGATCCTATCAGGATTACTGCCGTCTGGGAGATTGGAATCAAATTAGAGGAGCAATTATGGATGAGTCATGTGACCTCTGTTGACCAGGGTTTAGGTCAGGCTGCGTGGCCCGTGGTGGAGGGGAGGGGGGGGGGGGAGGAGAGTGATTGGTAGTGAGAGTGAGAGTATGAGAGTCTGTGGGAGTAGGATAGAATGAGTGAGTGAGTAAGTGAGTGAATGAATGTGAATGAGTAAGTGAGGGAGAGGGAGATGGGAATAGAAATGAAAAGTGAGAGGGAGAGGGAGGGGAAGGGGGAGATAGGGGAAGGGAGGGAGAGGGAGAGAGGAAGGGGGAGGAGGGGGGAGGGAAGGGAGAGGAAGGGAGGGAGAGAGAGGGAGGGACAGAGAAGGAGGAAGAGAGAGAGAGGGAAAGAGAGAGAGAGGTAAAAAGAGAGAGAGGGAGAGAGGGAAAAAGAGAGAGAGGGAGAGAGAGAGAGAGAGAGAGAGAGAGAGAGAGAGAGAGAGAGAGAGAGAGAGAGAGAGAGAGAGAGAGAGAGAGAGAGAGAAAGAGAGAGAGAGAGAGAGAGAAAGAGAGAGAAGAGAGAAAGAGAGAGAGGAGAAAGAGAGAGAGAGAGAAAGAGAGAGAGAGAGAGAGAGAGAGAGAGAGAGAGAGAGAGAGAGAGAGAGAGAGAGAGAGAGAGAGAGAGAGAGAGAGGGGGGGGTAGAGAAGAGGCAGAGACAGACAAACAGACATACAGAGACACAAGAAATGTGAATGAGTAAGCATCAGCGGTGTGAGAGAGGAAGAGGGAGAGGGATTTGCCAACATCACATTACACAGCCCATTAGAACCCCGCCCCTCCCCGCCCACTCATAACTCTTCGGGTGTTTATTGATACATCGGCGGAATGTGATCGTCTTTTGTTTATAGATTTCGTTTGTTTTTGTTTTCTTTATCTTCTCTTGTTTATTTTTTCTTTTTAAAAGGCATATATTTCCTATTTGATTCAGTTTCCGTTCCGTTTTTATGGTCTATCAATTATTATTATTGCCGTCATTTGTATCATTATTAATATTATTATTATTATTATTGTAATTTTTATTTTTATTAGAATGTTTATGATTGTTGTTATTTTTTATCATTTTTGTTGTTATTATTGTTGTTATTATCATTATTATTATTTTATTATTATTATTATTATTATTATTATTATTATCCTCATTATCTTATTATTATTATTATTGTTTTTATTTTTATTATTGCATTACAGTGATCATTTCTTTTTCTTCTACCGGTTCTCTCCTTTTCCCTTTCCCCCATCCTCTTCTTCGTCCTCTTCCTCTATTGCTGTTATTTATTACTCGAGAACCCGTTTCCTCTTGCCTCTCTCCTGCCCCCATACTTCTTCTAGGCTGCGTTGCCTCCCATTCCTTGTCCGCCTCTCCTTCCTCCTCGTCGTCTTCTTCTTCTTCTTCTTCTTCTTCTTCTTCTCATTCTTTTTCTTCTTCTTCTTCTTCCTCTTCCTTTCATATTCCTTTTTTCATCCCAGTTGTTCTTTCTTCTCGTATTTTTTTTCTATTCGGTATCCAGTCTTCTTCTTTCCATTTTTAGTATTTTTGGTCCAGTTCGTTCGTTTGCCGATATTGTTTTTATGCATACATATATTCGTACAAGCGTACACTTGCCTGCACACACGCATGCCACAAACATAGACATATACGCACGCGGACATACACACATATACCACAAATGCACACGTGCATGCACGCACGAACGTACGTACACGCACACGGACACACATACACACACACGGACACACACACACATATGGACACACACACACACACACACACACACACACACACACACACACACACACACACACACACACACACACACACACACACACACACACACACACACACACACACACACACACGCCTCACCAAACATGGACACAACATGGACAGCATGACCACTACGCCTTCCGCTAGACCTCCATCAACATATTAGCCGTCATGTTCTATGATGCGCCGCCATGAGTTAGTTCATGTCGGAAAGGAGAATGCTATGCTAAGCGTTCGTCATATTTTAAAAAAGACTTTCCCCAGGTAGAGAGTTCCCACCCTTCCCCCCTTTGCCCCCTTGGTGTGGAGTCTCCTCCCCAGTTGTAGAATCCCCCCCCCCCCCTCCATCCCAAAGCGAGACCCTCTTGTCCATATTTTCCGCTACGGTGCCGTGATGGAGGCGGGGCCGGAGCGCCGTATTATTCTTGCTCACCGCCCTCTGCCATGGCTCACCGATCCCGTCGGCGATTTGAATACCTTCATCTCATCAACTCGCCTTCCCTCCTCCTTCCCTCCTCCCAGCTTTCTCCCTTTCTCTCCTTCCTGCTCCCTCTGTCTCCGCCTCCCTTCCCTCCTTCTTGCTCCCTCCCTCTCCGCCTCCCTGCCCCCTTCCGTCCCTTCTCTCCTCGCTTCCCCATACCTTTCCTCCCCCTACACCCCAATGCCCCTTCCCTCCTTCTTGCTCTCTCCTTCTTGCTCCCTCCTTGCTCCCTCCTTCTTGCGCCCTCCTTCCCCGCCTCCTTTCCCTTCTTCCTGCCCCCTCCTTCCCCTCCTCCCTGCCCCCTCCTTCCCCACCTCCCTTCCCTACTCCAAGCCGTCCTCCCTTTCCCTCCTTCTTACCCTGTCCCACCTCTCTTCCCTTCCCCATACTTTCCCTCCTCTTCCCCCTCCCCCTCCCCCCCTGCCCCATCCCTCCACCCCGTCCCTACTCCCCGCCCCTCAATGATTTATGCCCCGGGGAGGATGGGGGAGGATCATTCCTAGAGGGCATCTTTCGCTTGTCTACCTGATTTAGCAGGGGCTTATTAGTCCCCGCAGTCCCTCCTCTTCCTCCTTCCTTCCTCCCTCCTTTCTCTTCTGCTGCTGCTTTCCCTCATCTTCATCCTCATCCTTATTTCTCATCATCATTCCCCTCCTTCACGTCCTCACTACCTCTTTTCTTACCTGCACCTCCTCGCTACCTCTTCTCCTACCTGCACCTCCTCCTCTTCCTTCGTCTCCCCCTCCTCCTGTTCTTCTTTCTCTGGTTTCCTCCTTCTCCTTCTCCTCTTTCTACACTTCCCCACTCCCCCTTGTCTTCTCCCTCCTTCGCGCCTCTTCCCTCCTCATCTCTCTCCTTCTCCTCCTCCTCCTCCTCCTCCTCATCATCATCATCATCTTTCTCCTTCTCCTCCTCCTCCTCCTCCTCCTCCTCCTCCTCCTCCTCTTCCTCCTCATCTTTCTCCTTCTCCTGCTCCTCCTCTTCCTCCTCCTCCTTCTCCTCCTCCTCCTCCTCATCATCATCATCATCATCATTATCATCCTTCTCCTCCTCCTCCTTTTTCTCCTTCTCCTCTTTCCCGTAATCCTCTTCCTCCTCCTCCTTCTCTCCCACTCCCTCTCCCTCTCCCTCTACCTCCTCCTTCCCCTCTTTCTCCTTCTCCCTCTCCTGCGTCTCCTTTCTCATTTATGCACCGCACGCGAGCTCGTCCATGTGTGTGTCGGCCAGAGGTTCAGTTCACCTAATTAATTCACCGCGATTTCCCGATGGAATTATACGGTCGCATTGTTCACTTATCATTCGTCGATCTGCGTGTTCGGCGCGTGGAAGCGGTCGTAAATCGTGGCATCCTCAGTATCGTTCTGAAGTGGCTGACCTCCATCCTTCTGAAGTGGATGACCTCCTCTCCTCCTCCTCCTCCTCCTCCTCCTCCTCCTCCTCCTCCTCCCCTGCTTCGTCGGTCCGAGAGGCGCCTCCTGAGAGCTCTGTGGCGAGACCTTTCAAGCTGGCCCTCGTGTCCTTCAGTCACATTCCCCCTTGCTTCATTCGGCATACTTCTTTATCTCTACCTTCTTCTGGGTATTCCTCTTCGTCTTCTTCTTGGTCTTCTTCTTCTTCTTTGTGTGTGTATGTGTGTGTGTATGTATGTATGTATGTATGTATGTATGTATGTGTGTATGTGTGTGTGTCTCCCCCCCATACCCCATCTTTGTTCTTAAGCTTCCTTCTTCCTTCTCCATTCCCCTTTATCTCTCCTCTCCCTCCTTTTCATCCTTCTTTGAATGTTGTTTTAGTGTGATTGATGTCTCAGATTTATTTGGTTATGCTAATACTGATCCACTTTGTATAGGTTATGATTGTCTTGACTATGATTATGGTTGTAAAATGAAGATTATCATTGCGTTTTGTATTGCTGTTGTTAGTAATATTGTAAATTTTATTGTTGTTATCGTCATCACCGTCACCTTCGCTATCGTTATCATTGTTATAATCGTTGTCATTATCGTTAGCGTCAATTTGTGATTCATATGATAATTAGCGAGTGTTAGTATTAGCCTTATTAATCCAATCCATCCATTCTATTATTAGCGTTGGTAATACGTTTTATTATTTGTATTATTAATCCACTGTATTGTTACCCTTATTACCAAGAGAAGCCTCATTAGCATCGGTACTAGTGGCAAGGATAGCAATAATAGTATTAATAGCAATAATAGGGATATAGAACAGCACTCTCGGTCATAAATCCTACACCCTCACATGCCCACTTTCTGGACCTTCCTACCCTCCCCCTCCCATCCCAATAACGCTGTTTTCCCTTCCCCCTTCCCCTTCCTAACGCCATTTTCCCTTCCCCCCTTCCCCCTCCTAACGCCGTTTTCCCTTCCCCCCTTCCCCCCATTACGGCATATTCCCTCCCCTTCCCCCGCCCCCACCACCACTCCACCACCACCCCCTCTCACCTACCCTCTACCGCCGTTTTCCTTCCCCCCCTTCCCCCTCTCACCTCCCCTTTATAACGCTGTTTTCCCTACCCCCTTCCCCCATCCTCTCCCTCCTCCCCCCTTGACCCCTCCCTTCACAGGACCATCCTCGAAGGCATGGCTCAGACCTCGCCCCCTTCGCCGCCCTCCTCCAGTGGACCTCCGGCCTCCACGGGAATTATTCAAAGCCTCGATGGAAAGTGGGGGAGGGAGGGAGGAAAAGGGTTTGGGGGGGACTCGGTCGACCCTTGTGGATGACATGGAGCAGGTTCTGTTGATGTGGTTCGTTTTTTATTTTATTTTTCTTCTGTAAGTATTATTATTATTATCGTTATTTTGGTGTTTGTTTATTGTTTTGTATTATTATCGTTATTATTATTATTATTATTATTATTATTATTATTATTATTGTTATTGATATTATTATTATGATTATCATTATTTATTAATATTCAATATTATAATATTATTATTTATTATCATTATGTTATTATTATTATTATCATTATTATTGACATTATCATTTGTCTTATATATATATATATAAATATATATATTATCACTAATATATTATATTATATATATATTATATATATATAGTTTTGTGTGTGTGTGTGTGTTTGTGTGTATGTGTGCTTCTGTGCATGAGTGCGACTGTGCATGTGCATTCAGGAGCAGTCTGGTCACCGGAATGGTTGCGATGAATACACCGCGAGGTCGTGTTTGTATCGGTGAATAGCATGTAGTTCTAACGACGGTGTTGAGATAATTGGTGGTGTCGAGTATGACGCGAGGAGGCTGTGTTGCGAAGGACGAGTAAGCAACGACGTCTTAATGAGTGGAATATACTCGCGTCGCCCCCCCGCCCCCCTCTGGTGTACCGATCCCCATTCCTCATCCGAAGCTAGCATCTCCTTCAACAAAAGGAGCCGAGAGCCGAGCTAGGACTGGCTGAAGTGATGACGTTGATGATGCCAGTTGCGACTCCAGTGGGGTTGCTGCTCCGGGCTCGATCTCGTATCAGTGGTAGTTATCATTATGTTACCCTTACAAGTCTCCCTCCTAGGCCCTTCCACTCCAGGCCCCCGCCCCCCTCCTCCCTCCTCCTCTCTCAGGACCTCCGTAACATCATCATTATGCCAACCCTGTAATGAACGCGGAGGGAGCCCGAGTTAGGCCTACTTCAAATCCACCTTTAAAAGAAAAGAAAAGAAAAAAAACAATATTAACTTAATTAGGTACTTGTTCTCGTCTCGACGCGAATCTCCCCAAGTTACGGGGATTCCACTGGCAATGTCAGCTCCTGGAGGCCGAGGGAAAGAGGGGAAGCGCGAGGGGAAAAGCCGTGTAGGCTGTAGGATCACGTAATGTTGAGGTTAGGGAGGAGGGGAGGATGTAATGTTATGTGTGGGGGAGGAGGAGGGGGGGAGGGCACAGAGGACGTCTGTTATTCTGACGTGTGGATGGACTATTACGGGCTTGATGACATTGCGTTGGGCTGATTGTAGACTTGTGTTAAGGAGATGAGAGGAGAGGGAGCGATGCTGGCGGGAGGCAAGATGCTCGTTGGGAGGGAAGAAGAAGAGGGGAGGGAGAAGGTAATAGGAAGAGAAAGAAACCAGTTGTGAAGAGGCGATTCTGGGGGGAAGGATGTGGGATTATAAAGAGATAGCAAGAGGAACTAAAAGGGATATGTTACTAAAACGATGTGTAAAAGGGGGCGAGAGGAGAAAAGAAAGACGGGAGGAAAGAGCACTAAAACACGACGAAACAAAAACGGTATATGAAAGAAAGAGAAGTAAATTAATAACAAATAGAAAAGAAAATTGCATTCCAACAGATCCCAGAGTAAGAGACACATTAGATATTCGTTCACACGCCGAGACAAGATTGAAGAGACCGACGATACGACACGCGAGAAATATCGACGGCGTCTGTTAAGAATTAGATGACCACAAAGACCGATCCACGGAGCTAATACTCGAGGATGCGAAAGTTATTCAAGAAGGTGCTTGAGAAATATTGAGGAGGCCAAGAGTGCTCCTCGGGGTGATGGGAAATGTCCGTTACAGTCAGGATGACAGATTTTTTATTACTTTAATGTGGTGTTAGAGAATCCTTTCATTTGATACTGTGAATGTGTTTTCATTTTTTGTCTGTTTGTTTCTATATTTTTTCCCACCAATCAAATTAAAGAGGGTAGTTTTAGAAGCGAGGATAGCGAAGCAAACATCGCGCGAGTGTCACGTGATCCCCAATGACGTCACAGGGTGGAGGAAGATGAGGGGAAGAGGGATCAGTGAAGTGGAGGGGAATAAAGTCAATATTGTTATTACAGTGATGTTCTCTCCGCTCCCTACCCCCTCGTCCCCCTGTGCCGGGTGCGGTGTGGCCTACACGGGGATCTTAGGCGATTTACACGGGATCACGCGGGACAAAGGTGGGGGGAGGGGGGAGGGGGAGGAGCAGGGGGAAGGGGAGGAGGTATAAGACTCAGCTGTCTCCCGCCTCTGAGGATATTCTGCGAGATGTTAATTGTGATATAAACTGTAACAGAAGAATAGCTGAACTTTTCTAGAAAACTTGAGTAACCTTTCCTCGGCGCTTGGTGCTCTCCAGGAGGTAAAAAGTTACATTTTTTGCTCTTATTTTTTTTCCTTTCTCTGTTGGTCGTGATCTTCTGACATTTACGGGCTTTTTATTTGCTCTGTTTTTTTTTCTACGCCATTCTCTGGACGCCTACAAGCCTGACTTTATAAGGAAGATCCCTCGCTGTGTGATGAGGGAGGGCCATGGCTTAGGATACCCGAAAGGAGAAGAAAATGTATCGTCAGGAAGTGCGTCGCTTGCTTGCCTTGGGTCGGAGAGCGGCGCAGTGAGGCTGCGGTATGCCCAGGTAAGTGAACTGAAGTGAAGGAGGCTTATTGTGATGACCCGGATGCGGTCGACGGGCGGGCGGGAGACGATGGGCTTGGAGGGAGACATGCGGCCGTTGTTGTGATCGCGCCTCGTGGGTCAGTGCCTTGCTTCGGGGAGCTGTTGAGCCTCGTCTCGGTCGGCTTTTCTTGGTCCTTCGTTCTTTCTTTTTGTCTCGGTTTCTGTCGCTTTTAGTCTATTTTCTCTTTTTGTCTCTCCTCTCTGTCTGCTCTCTCTCTCTCTCTCTCTCTCTCTCTCTCTCTCTCTCTCTCTCTCTCTCTCTCTCTCTCTCTCTCTCTCTCTCTCTCTCTCTCTCTCTCTCTCTCTCTCTCTCTCTCACACACACACACCCCTCCTCCCTCTTTTCCTCTACCTTTTTCCTTCCCCCACCCTGTCTCTTTCTCTCCATCTCCCATTTCCCTGCCTCCCTTCTATCCTCCGCCCACATACCCACCCTTCCATCTAAACGTTCCTCTAAGCCACTTTAGCGGACATCATAGCGTTGAGTGCAGGGTGGGCGGCACGTGACGTGACGTTTATCAAGGGTGAATCCTTTAC
>NW_028234425.1:31730500-31733000 GCF_977035675.1 Penaeus japonicus | reverse complement strand
ATCTTTTTTTGTCTTTTTCTTTCAACTATACAGATTCTGTGGATCTTTTTTTCTCATTTCATTATATTCTTCATTTTTTATCGTCTTTTATCTACTTCTTTCTTCCGTCTGCATCTCTCCGTATTAAACCATATTTTTCTCTATTTTCGTCGTCTTCTTTATATTATTTTTTTTCATCTATAACCCACCTCATCAGCGCCACCTTCCTATCTTCTTCATCTTCTCCTATTTCTTCTTCTTCTACGCCTCCTCCTCCTCCTTCTCCTCCCCCTCCTCCTCCTCCTCCTCCTCCTCCTCCTCCTCCTCCTCCTCCTCCTCCACCACTTCTCCTCCTCCTCCTCCTCCTCCTCCATCCTTCTCCTTCCTCTTCTCCTCCCCCATCCTCCTCCTCCTCCTCCTCCCCTCCTCCTCCTCCTCCTCTTCCCCCTCTTCCTCCTCCTCCTCCTCTTTTCCTCCTGCTTCTCCTACCACCACGCTTCCTTCTCTTCATTCTCCTTCCCCTCCCTCCCTCCCTCCCTCCTCTTCCTCCTCCTCCCCACTCCCCCTCCTCCTTCACCTCTCCTCCCTCCCACCCTCCCTCCCTCCCTCCCCTCCCTGCCCCTCACTAAGCCCAGGTGGACCTCCTCCTTCAGTGTTATCCGGAGAGCGACACATGACTCCCCCTTTCCCGCTGCACGTGGTAATTTTAGGCTCCGGGGAGGGGGAGGGGAGGAGAGGAGGGGGGGGTCTCCAGGCGGGCCACAGGCAGGAGCGAATTAGCGGGGAGCGTTACGTAAAGGGTCTCGCTTGTGTGTTTCCTGTTCTTCGGTCTTATTTTCTGAGGCGAAGGGTAAGGAGAAGTGGGTAGAAGGAGAGGAGAGAGGGGGAGGGGAGAGGGAGAGGTGTGAGTGAGGCTGAGGGTGTTTTTGAGCGTGAGTAAGGGAAGGGGGAAGGAAGGAGAGATAGAGGTGGAATAAGGGAGGGAGGGAGGGAGGGATTAAATAATAAAGGAGAAATGAATATGAGAGTATGGAGCATGTATAAGAAGAGCATGCGTACGGATGAGAGAGGGAGGAAGAGAAACTGGAAAATCTCGGGCCTTCTTACCTGCAAAGTGTCTCATCACATCGAGTCAACATGTTTTGACGCGAAGGTCGGCTTGCAGGCAAATTTGACATTTTCCACCAGTCCGAACGAGCCGTTCCGCTGACTTCTGCTGATCCCCCCCTTAAAGTTGTCGACATTCCCCAACTCTGCGTGGATTTGTAACAGCTGTTCTCAGATTTGGGGTTTGTTTATCCACCACTGTGGTACTTGATGTTACTTCGGAGCTCTGTTTGGGTAAACCGACCGTTCCTTTTTTTTGGGGGGGTATGGAGAAACTTCTTTCTTTTCTACTGATGGTTCGTTAGTGCTTATACATTACGTTGCAAGGGGGCGCCATTTCCTTTATAAGTCTATTCAAGGTCTTTCTGTATTTTGAAGCCCAGTCACACATGCAGTAACGACACGTGGTAGCGCTTCCCCACACCCAAGATGGAGTTTTGTTTTGTGCCGAGTGAGAAGTGTTGAAGGAGGAGGGAGGGGCCGAGTGTCGAATGACGGCGGGAGTTGGGGTGTCGCGCCTCCGTCAACAAGTGTCCGTCGCGTTTGAAGTCTCTCGGTCTCTCGCGGGGCCGTCTCTCCCCCTCTCCCCCCTCTCCCCTTCCCTCTTTCTTGTCCTACTCTTTCGTGGCTCTTCGTTTCTTCGGCTCCTTAGTCTTTCTCTTTGCTTCGGTTTTCCTACTCCTTCTCCTTGCATTTTCTCGCATGTCCTTCCCAGAATGTTGTCGTTCGAATCCCTCCCTCCTTCATCCAGCTTGCGTTCCGCTTTCAGCCTTCTCTTATTCCTCTTCCGCGCTTCCTGACTTTATCTTGTTCTTTCTTCCGCCCGGCTTTACCTGCTGGCACTCGCTCGCTCATGCATCTAGACCCTTTTATCCCTCAGTTCATGCATCTACAACTCCCTTTCTTACCGTTCATTCGTTATCTTCCCGTTCTGTTGAACTCTGTCCCTCCCTGTTCACCTATTTATAACACCATGCCTCCCCCATTCATCTATCCATCCATCCATCTATCCATCCATCTATCCATCCATCCATCCATCCATCCATCCATCCATCCATCCCCCCTTTCGCTCCATCATTCATCCATTCCCCCTTTCGCCTCATTCATCTATCCATACCCCCTCTCGCCCCTTTCATCCATCCATATCTCCCTCTCACCCCATTCACCCATCTCCCTCTCACCCCTTTCACCCATCTATAACTCCCCTTCTCCCCATGACTGTTATCTATGTTATATGTCTAGCATCTTTGTTAAACTGATCACCGAGAGAATGGCTGTTTAGCACGAACTTTAGTGCTGTTGGAGTTCTCGTGTGGGGCGGAAGGAGTTATGGGAACCACGTGTGTCTGTGTGTGTGTGTGTGTGCACTGGAGTGCGATACGGGAGCGAGGGAAAACGAAGAGAGAGTGTGTGA
>NW_028234425.1:31720500-31723000 GCF_977035675.1 Penaeus japonicus | reverse complement strand
GTCAAGAAAAATAGTTGTATTCAACAAGATTATGTATCATAAATGATATTCACCCACATCTCAATAAAATCCTACTCTGGCTATCGTAGTCTCAGCAGATGGGAAGTCACAATCGGATATACACAATTGTCAAATACAATTATGTAACTGATGCAAAGTGTTTATGCTTCTTCAAAAAAATATTATCTGGACATTTCTAAACATCCATACAGCTTGTTCGGGGAGTCCAGCAATCTCTGAGTTTCTGTAAATCAGAAACATGGGACGCTGTCAGGTATAGTGTATTAAGGTGTGTGACCTTTGTGACCTACACGCCCTGCATTCTTTTTCCTGTTCACCTGTCGGGACACCTAACTCCCAATAGTATTTATACCCTAACATAATTATATGCACAGAGTCTTTCCACATGCTCTTGCCCCTCCCATAAGTGAAATCTGTGTTCATTGCTAGATGCATGTAGTGTTGCAAAGTTTCGCTCGTCTCAATCGACTCGCCTTTCTAAATCTCATCATAGTCTAACTGTATCCTCTTGGTATTGTTCCTTGCCTGCTGGGGGAGAGAGAGGATGGGGGAGGGAGGGAGAAGGAAAGAGGGGATAGGGAAGGGAGGAGAAGGAAGAAATAGGGTAGAGGAAGAAAAAAGAAGAGAGACGATGGATGAGAAGGGGGGGGGGGAGAATAGGAAAAGAAAGGAGAAAGAAAGAGAAGATGGAAAATGAAAGGAGGAGAGAGGCGATTATGAGAGTAGGGAGAAGGATTAGAGAACATATGGAGAGACGGGAGAAGGATAGAGAGGGTAGAGGGGAAAGGGAGAAGGAGAGAGAAGATAGAGAAGGGTAAAAGGAGAAAGAGGGGCGAGACGGGGAAAGGGAGACGGGGGTCGAAGCATTAGCACATACATCTTGTTCGGGGTTCATTGGTTCTATAAGGAGCGGCCTCGAGCTGGAGAATAGAGTAGATTTTCTCATTTTCCAAAATCTCCCGCGCTTTCTCTCGTGTACTGCACACACGCCGTCTCGCATCAATGGATATCATCAATTTTGCCGTGCGTTATCTCTTTCTCACATACTCACTTTCTCTCTCTCTCTCTCTCTCTCTCTCTCTCTCTCTCTCTCTCTCTCTCTCTCTCTCTCTCTCTCTCTCTCTCTCTCTCTCTCTCTCTCTCTCTCTCTCTCTCTCTCTCTCTCTCTCTCTCTCCCTCTCCTCTCTTTCTCTTTCTCTTTCTCTCTCTTTTACTCTCTCTCTCTCTTTCTCTTTCTCTATCTATCTATCTATCTATCCCTATCTCTCTCTTTCTCTCTCTGTCTCTCTCTCTATCTCTCTCTCTCTCTCCTTCCCCACTCCCTTACTCCTTCCCTTTCCCTCTTGTTTCTTTCTCCCTTTTCTCCCATCCTGTATCCCTCCCCACATCTCACTTTCCCTTCCTCTTCTCTCTTCCTATTCCTCTTCTCTCTTTCTCTTCCTGTTCTCTCTCTCTCTTCTTTTCTCTTTCTCTTCCTCTTCTCCTCTCTTTCTCTTTCCCTCTTCCTCTCCAGCGGTATCGCAAACCTCCGCGTGACGACTTTCATGTCAGGAATAGAATGGTAGGAATATAATTATTTTTCAACTTGGTTAATTATATTTTCCTGCGCGTGGAGCTGCCATGTGCGTCCGTGTGCATCCGTGTGCGTCCGTGTACGTGTTTTTTCCCCCTCTCGACAAACCGAGTTCATGTGGTCGATGGGGGATGTAAACCGGGGATTCCCCTTGTAAAAATACCTGTGCTAACACTTACTTTTGTTTGCCGGCTCTTTAACAGGGCGAGCGTCTGCGTTGTGTTTGTTCTGGCCGCGGTACCGATGCTGAGCAAGTGTGTTTGTTTGTGCTTGTTTGCGTGTTTTTGTCGGTCGGTGTTTGGAAGTGGCACCGGTGCGGAGGTGTGTTTCTGTGAACGTTCGTTAGTTGGTATCGGTTCAGTGGGGATTGTTTGTTTCGTCGTGTGTGTGTGTGCGTGTGTGTGTGTGTGAGTAAGTGAGTGAGTGGGGGGGGGGAACTCAAACAAACAGAAAATTAATAGTATATGTATATGTGAGTAAGGGAGTGAGTCTGTGTATGTGTGTGTGTGTCTGGATCTATGTATTGTGTTGTTTGCCAGCGTCCGTGAAGCCGCTTCACTTTTATGTAAAATGCAATATTACCAGCGATTTCCATTTCGACCGGAATATGTTCTTGTGCCGTGCATGACTCCACAGCAGGTTATGACGGATAAGATAAAAATAAAAATGGGATCAACTTAACATGATGCTACAGTGGGTGAAGAAATTATACGCTCACAGAGAAAGCCAATTAGATACATACAGTTTTATTGAAAACATGAGATTTCTTGATTTCATCCTTAGACCTGATGATGAGATCCTGATGAGGAGGATTTCGAAAACTGTCTCATCTTTTGATAAACTTATGACGTGTATTGTTTTTTTTCTGCCTTTTATCAATACGGTAGAGTATTTTGCCATTTTATA
>NW_028234425.1:31690500-31713000 GCF_977035675.1 Penaeus japonicus | reverse complement strand
GCATTAGTCCTCGAACGCCATAGGGTGGAGAGAAGGGATCGGGGGGCTAGGGTGGGGTGGGGGATGAGGGAGAAGGGAAAGGATGGAGGGAGGGAGGAAGGAGGGGGACAAAGGAAGAGGGGAGGGAATGATGGGAGGGAGGAGGGGTATAGTGGAGGGAGAGATTGGAGGAAGAAAGGTAGGATGGGATTGTAGAGGGTAGGGAGGGGAGGCGTAGGAGACGTAAAAGAGGGTGTCTTGATCCTCCCGCCTATCAGTAGGAACCTATTATAGAGAGTGTTATAAGGGAACCTCACGAGGTACAGGAATTTGTCCCTTATTGCACTTCACGCTGGCTTAATGCTCGGCCGCTAGATTTATGTCGAGGTCCTAATGTGGTTTACGTCTTGTTCTCCCCGACGCTCGACACGCCGTCACGTCCCCTTCCACTTCCTCCTGTCCTGGGGATAGAGGGCCAAGGATAGGGGTAGGGGAAGGGCAAGGGGAAAGGGAAAGGGAAAGGGGGAGAGAGCCATACAGTAGCTGGTCGTTCGGAGGGTCGACTTTCAGAGGGACACACGAAATGAATGATTCACTGAGCGGGGTTGCTCTCGTAGGGAAATTATTGTTTTGTTCTACGAGTTGGTTAGTTGGGAATGATTGCCTTTTGTCGAGGGGATGATTGCGTGGTCTTTTATTCATTGCGATGGCTGTGTGACCCGAGGGGCTTGTCCGGGCTTCTAGGGGTTGCAGAGGTGGTGGTGGTGATGGGGGAAGGGGGGTAGGTAGGCCTCATTTTTGCTCTCTGGGAAATTAATATTGTTTTTGCATATCCAATGAAGTCCGGGGTCACTTTTCATTTATATTTGAGTTTTGAAAAAAAAAAAAAAAAATCTTGTGTGTTTGTATGAGTATGTGTGTGTGTGTGTGTGTGTGTGTGTGTGTGTGTGTGTGTGTGTGTGTGTGTGTGTGTGTGTGTTTATCACTTGGATGATTGTCTTTTAGAACATTTATGCATAAAATATCCCCTCGCGGGTCCGGGATGCCGTGGCCGGTCTTGTGAATGGGCGAAGACGGGTGACCCGCACCTTGAGCATTGCAAAGAATTGAAACGTCTGCGTCTTGGTGCCATTTGTTAATGCGAAACGACCTGTCTTGTAAGAGCTGCTTGGTATCCTGTTGAAACAGTGCTCATTTGCATGCCTGTGGTCGGCCGTTCTTGTGAACACCGAGACTAAGCACGCCCAACCCCGCCCACAGAGAACCACACGCTCCACAGGGGGACTATAGCGGCCTAATGTGACCTTGGTCGTGGTGCAAGGTAATGTATATTAATGAACGTGATGACGCGATGCTGTGCTCTTGCTGCTGAAGGTGAGGCTGCTACGATAAGGTGAAGTACTTTTCGAATAATGACTTAATGATTATAAGGATGATTATAACAATGATAATGATAGAGTAATGATGGTAATGAGGATAATGATAAGGATGTTGACTGTTAAATATTGAGAGAAAAGTGATGATATTTATAACAACACTAACGATCAAAGCGATAATTACCAAAGATTTTAGCAAGGAGCTAGGAGGGCGCATCGAGGCAACACGCGGAGGCGAAGGGGTGTGTGTGTGTGTGTGTGGGGGGGGGGGTGCACCCGCGGCAGGGCAGGGCAGGGCAGGTAGGGCAATAATAAACGGGCAAGACAGGGGGCGGGGCAGTTCGTAATTAGATGTCCGTAGAGGTCAGGAGTTGAATAGGCGTTGCGGTCAGTCGTGCCTTATCGCTTGGGGCCATTCGCCTTATTTTGCCTTCTGCATCTTTCTCTCGAATTCATATGAAGGGGATGGGGGATGGGGAGGAGGGGTTTCCTTGGTGCGGAAGAGGTGGGGGAGGTTATGGGGGGAGGGGCGAGGGGAAATAAGGGGGCTGGATACAAGTCCTGTGAGTCATATAGATCAGCTGCCGGGGCGAGTACGTTCTTTTCATTCATATTCTTTTTCTCTTGTTTTTATGCTGTGTTTGCTCTCTCTCTCTTCTCTCTCTCCTCTCTCTCTCACTCTCTCTATCTCTCTCTATCTCTCTCTCTCTCCTCTCTCTCTCTCTCTCTCTCTCTCTCCTCTCTCTCTCTCTCTCTCCTCTCCCTCTCTCTCTCTCTCTCTCTCTCTCTCTCTCTCTCTCTCTCTCTCTCTCTCTCTCTCTCTTCCCTCTCTCCTCTCCTCTCTCTCTTCTCTCTCTCTCCCTCTCTCTCTCTCCTCTCTCTCTCTCTCTCTCTCTCTCTCTCTCTCTCTCTCTCTCTCTCTCTCTCTCTCTCCTCTCTCTCTCTCTCTCTCTCTCTCTCTCTCTCTCTCTCCTCTCTCTCTCTCTCTCTCTCTCTCTCTCTCTCTCTCTCCTCTTCTCTCTCTCTCTCTCCTCCTCTCTCTCTCTCTCTCTCTCTCTCTCTCTCTCTCTCTCTCTCTCTCTCTCTCTCTCTCTCTCTCTCTCTCTCTCTTTCTCTCTCTCTCCTTTTTGAAACCGATTTGTAAGGAAGTTCCCTTTTTTCTGGTATCTCGCTAGTGATTCGATCTCTCCATTTCCTGTGCTCGTGTGTCAGCGTAACCTTGTAATTAAGACAGCTGTATCTGTATGTAAACATCTGCCCTATCCTTCTCCCTCTCTTCTCTTCGCAGGGGAGTTAAGCACCATGTCTGTGTGTGTGTGTGAGAGAGAGAGAGAGAGAGAGAGAGAGAGAGAGAGAGAGAGAGAGAGAGAGAGAAAGAGAGAGAGAGAGAAAGAAAAGAGAGAAAGAAGAGAGAGAAAAGGAGAGAGAAAGAGAGAGAGAGAAAAGAGAAAGAGTAGTTTTCGTACGTCATTTTTTATATTTTGTCTTCCTTTACTTCGCCTTCCTCTCGGCTCAAGCACCCCTTACCGTAGTTCATTATTCTCATAGATTGTCCCGGCATTAGCTTATCCCTTCGCCTCCGAACCGCTGTTATGACGTCATCAATTCTATGCAGATCATTGGCTTTTTCCCAATTCCCCGACCGCGGCACTTCTTTCCCACGCTGCTGCTCCTCCTCCTCTATCTCTTTTTTCCTCCTCTATGTATCACACGGGTTTTCCTCTTCCTTTTCGCTCTCTCTGGGTTTTTCTTTCTCTGGCCTCCCTCTTTGTCCTCACAATTTTTCCCCTCCTCTTTGCCCGCATGCTCCTTTTCCTTCTTGTCGTCTCCAGCTTCTTTTCCTCAAACGTATCTTTCCTTTTCCCCCTCGCCTTCCCATTATTTTCCTACTCTTCAGCTTCCTACTCTGTTTCCTCCTTTTGGCATACCCACTCTTTATCCTCCTCCAAGTCTTTACACTCCATTTTCACCGTTACACTCTTTTTCCTTCTCCTCTTCGTCCTCTCCAATTCGTTTTTTTTTTTTCATTTTCACTCTTTTCTCTCTTTCTTTTCGCTCCTCCCACACTTTTTCTTCATCTTTACCCTCACATGTTTTCCTCCTTCCCTTCCCCCCTCGCACCCTTTTTCCTCTTCCTCTTCACCCCTCCCACTCTCTTACCTCCTCGTCCTCCGAATTTCACTCATCCCTCATTCTCTATTTGTTCAACTTCTTTCCTGTTCATGTTCTTTGTATACATCCTTCCATTCCTCTTTCTCATTTTTCTGCTTTCTTACTCCTCTTCTTCATTCATCTTCTCGATAATAAGTGTAGTCGTGATAGTATTAAGATCAAAGGATCGAAAGTAGGAGGTAGTGGAATTTTTGAAAATCAGTAAACTTGTTTTTCATCAATGAGTTGCAGATTTTTTTTTTTCATCAGCTAACCATTTTTTTAAATCGCTGTAATAATTATTGACAGATTTTGACGGTGAATTTTGGTTGACTTGTATACCTTTAAGAATTCAGATTACTCTCAGAATGTTATTAAAAAAAAAAGCAGAAGTGTGAACGGAAATGCTAATAAGGATTTCATGCCATGATCTCCTTATTTATAATTGGCCATGCGTCGTGGACGACAAGGGTCATGAATAGGAGAAAAAAGGTCATTGGAACATGACCTCGAATAGAACATATACGTTGCAGCGGCGGCCAGCTTTAATGCAACATTGTTTATTTATAGGCGGAATGAGGATGGTATAGATCTTTGCCTGCTGATTCTCCTCCAAATACTGATCGGATATTAGTCGAAAGAAAGTTTTTTTCTGTGGTATGACTCGTCCTCCTACTCTTTCTTTTCCTCCTTTTCTCTCTCTCCTCCCTCCTTTTTCGTTGCTTTCTTTCTCGTCCTCCCCCCTCCTCCTCTTTTTCCTCGTTTCCCTTCTTCCCCTCTTCCTCCTCCTCCTCCTCCTCCTCCTCCTCCTCCTCCTCCTCCTCCTCCTCCTCCTCCTCCTCCTCCTCCTCCTCCACCACCACCACCACTTTCTCCCTCACCATCCTCCTTTTTTCACTTTCTCCCTACCTCTTTCCCTTTCCACTTTCTTCCTCACCCTCCTCCTCCTTTTCCACATTCTCCAACCTCATCCTCATCCTCCTCTTCCTCTTCCACTGTCTCCCTCTTCCTCCTATACTTCCTCCTCCTCCTCTTCCTTCCCAAACGTCATTTCCTCTCCACCCTCCTCTCCTCTTCACCCCCATCTCTCCTCCCCCTTCCTTCCCCCCCCCCCCCCCCATTTCCTCCACATGGATGTGAGCATCCGTGCGTGAGATATAGAATGTCGTGGCGCGAGCGTGTGGCGGTGTACAGGGCGGTCTCATGGGACGAGGAGGAGCCGGTGGAGGATAGGATAGGTAGCTGGGAAGGATAGGGTGGAATGGGATAGAGAGCGGGAATGGAGGGATTGGGAAAGGGATGAGGGGAAGGGAGGGAGAAGAAGAGAGGGGAAGGAAGGGAGGGAGGAGAAGAGGGGGAAAGGAAGGGAGGGAGGTAGAGAGGCGGATAGGAAGGGAGGGAGGTAAATAGAGGAAGAGGTAGGGAAGGAGGTAGAGAAAGGGAGATGAAGGGAGGGAGGTAGAGAGACGGAGTGGAAGGGAGGAAGACAGAGAGAGGGAGAGGAAAGGAGGGAGACAGAAAAAGGGAGAGGAAGGGAGGGAGTTATAAAGAGGGAGATAAAGGGAGGGAGACAGAAAGAGGGAGATGAAGGGAGGGAGACAGAAAAAGGTAGAGGAAGGGAGGGAGACAGAGAGAGGGAGAGGAAGGGAGGGAGACAGAAAGAGGGAGATAAAGGGAGGGAGACAGAAAGAGGGAGAGGAATGGAGGGAGACAGAAAGAGGGAGAGGAAGGGAGGGAGACAGAAAAGGGGAGAGGAAGGGAGAGAGACAGAGAGGGAGAGGGAGGGAGGGAGACAGAAAGAGGGAGAGGAATGGAGGGATACAGAAAAAAAGGGAGATAGAGAGAGAAGTGGATAGAGGGAAGAGGTATAAAATAAAAAGAAGTAGAGGGGGAAAGGAGACTAGAAAATTAGGGCAGGAGGATGGAGGGAAAAGAGGAAGAGGGAGAGGTAGCTAAAGAAGATGCGAAAAGTGATATGAAGAGAAAGGCAATGAAAAAGGAAGAGGAGAATATGAAAAGAACAGGAGTAAAAGCTTGTGCGAAGAGGATCGGAAGAGGAAATATAGAGAGATAAAGATCTGAAAAAAGGAGGCAAAGGGATAAAGGAAGAACAAGGGTACGTCAAAAGGAAGTGAAGAAGAACGCAAGATGAAAGGACAAAGAGGTTGAGAGGGATAAGGAGAGAGCAAGATGGAGGTTGAGAGGGAGAGGGAGAGCGAGATGGAGTGGAAGAGGAAGAGGAAGAGGGGGACAGAGGAAGAAGAGCGAAGGAGAAAAAGAAAGAAAGAAGAAAAAAAGAAAAGAGAGAAAGGGAGTGAGGGAGAGGGGAAAGAGAAAAGAGGAGGTTAAAGGGTGAATTTAGAAGATGAAATGAAAGGAAAAAGGATAAGAAAAATATATCCGGATCGAAAGGGTTAAGAATAAAAGAAAGAAGAGGATGGAAGGAGAAAGATAGAAGATAAGGTTGAAGAAAGCGGAAGTGGAAGAAGAAAGGAAGAGAGGAGGGGAGGAGGATACCGATAAAACGGGTCATTCAAGAAAGGAAGCTAACAGAAAACGAGAAGAAAGCATACATAAAACGGGAAGGAAGGGTTGGAAAGATGAAATATTGATGAAAGAGATAAGGGTGGTGTGTGTGTGTGTGTGTGTGTGTGTGTGTGTGTGTGTGTGTGTGTGTGTGTGTGTGTGTGTGTGTGTGTGTGTGTGTGTGTGTGTGTGTGCGTGCGTGTGTGTGCGTGCGTGCGTGCCTGTGTCTGTGTGAAATAAATATAGAGAATAAAGCAATAATTGATAGTAATTCAAAGCCATGTTTTTGACAAATTAAATGATGAGATGAAAATATGCGAATGCCAATTTTCACATGTTTTGTGAGTAGTATGTTATGGATTAATGATTCAAGGAAATTCGGGATTGCTTTTCGTTCTTTGTTTTTTTCTCTCTCTCTCTCTCTCTCTCTCTCTCTCTCTCTCTCTCTCTCTCTCTCTCTCTCTCTCTCTCTCTCTCTCTCTCTCTCTCTCTCTCTCTCTCTCTCTCTCTCTCTCTCTCTCTCTCTCTCTCACTCTCTCGTGCTTGTTCGCTCTCACTCCTCTTATATTTTAGTTTTCTTTCTATCTCTCCTTCTCTGCGACACGCTCCTTCTCTTTAGCTCTTTCCCTCATTCTCTCTATCCGTGCGTGCGTGCGTGCGTGCTTTCATGTGAACGAGACACTCCTACTATAAGAGTGATATCTAGAACAACGACAACATAAACGGACCATCATGTGCGGCCAGGATGCAATGCGCTGGAGTCCCTTAATGTGCCAAGGATGAGTGCCCTCCCCTGCTGCCGACGGTCGAGATCCTGAGAGCCGGCCACCATAGGGATAATGTCTGGTACTTGGTTGAGGATGATACACGTGTTATGGGCCAATATATCCTGTGACAGTGGTGGTCGGGAGGGGGGCGGTGTGTCAGCGAGGACGTCAGAGGGGAACGGTGGACGGGAAGAGGGGGGACTGTTTTTAATCTGTCATTTGGTGGGCTGCGTGGAACTAGTATATCGTATGTGTATTGTGTGTGTGTGTGTGTGTGTGTGTGTGTGTGTGTGTGTGTGTGTGTGTGTGTGTGTGTGTGTGTGTGTGTGTGTGTGTGTGTGTGTGTGTGTGTGTTTAACTTCTGCTTGCAGGATGGGAGATATCGTTGATGTGTATACATGAATGATAATGAAAAAAATATATATGTTCACGGGTCTTTCAGCATAGAAGTTGTTGATAATGTTGTCATTGGCTGCGTGGGACAGCGCGGGGAGGCCTGTGGCTCCAATTTGTACCACAGTGGGTGGGGGTTAGGGAGGAGGGGCGGAGTAGGTAGGTGGGTGTCTCTTTGTTGCGGGCACGTGGTTGCTCTTGTCGTTATTGCTGCCGTTTCCCGACCTATTGTTATTTTATGGGCCCAGAGGCCGTCTCTGCCCCCCCCCCCCCCCATTTCCCGGCCTGCTGCCCTGAACGCGGCACTCACAACCCCCCCCACCTCACCCCATCCCCATGCATGAACACTCTACATACACACACACACACACATACACACACACACACACTCTCTCTCTCTCTCTCTCTCTCTCTCTCTCTCTCTCTCTCTCTCTCTCTCTCTCTCTCTCTCTCTCTCTCTCTCTCTCTCTCTCTCTCTCTCTCCCTCTCTCCCTCTCTCCTCCTCCCTCTCTCCCTCTCTCCCTCTCTCTGTCCCTCTCTCTGTCCCTCTCTCCCTCTCTCTGTCCCTCTCTCTGTCCCTCTCTCCCTCTCCGAACTGATGGGTAAATCCTTCAATATTGGCCTTGTGAGGGGGAGGGTGCTGTTCGGGCCGCCGTGTTCCCGCGGCTTTGAACACTTTATGACATACCTGGGTCGGGGAGCGTGAGCCATTGGACAGGCGGCGTTGGGGAGGGATTTTCGGCGGGGTCGCTTTTTTTTATTCATTTCTGTGCGTGGCGGTAGTGTGAGTCTAATTGTGACGTGGGAAGAAAAAAAAATTGTTGTCTTAGTACTTCGTGCTTATGAATGTGGAATTCTGTACTCGAAAACTAGGTCACATTTCGTGTCCGGTTTTCATTAGGAAGTGAAAGCACATTAATGAAGAGCATACTTAAGACTACACATTTACATTACCCTCAGAGAGACGTAATCTACTTTACTGCTGTTGATTTCGCTCAACTATTGGAGGCACAAATACATAACAAGTATATAACATAACATGTTGCTTTGAAAAACATTGAACTGTTCAAATCTCGCTCACACATATTTCATGAACCAAGTATAAATAAAAAAGAAGCACGTCATTGAAGCGAACACTGAGTTGCATATATTTGTTTTGCCACTTCGCAACATCTGCTCTGAAATAGTTATGTTTCGTTACATTGGCCGCAAAAGCTGTGAAAGATGTGGGCTATGTTTTGATTTTATTTCTAAGAGGAAAATCGTATTTAGTGATATGAGTTTCTGTTTTTCCGCGTGTCTGCGCGTTTCAATTTTATCTATTTTATTTTATTATTATTCTACACTTTCATTCATTTCAGTGAAGTCACCATATAAAAAAGATCCATTATAGTCTAAGATACTCGTGTATAGACATAAGATATCAGTCATTAGGTGTACGTCCTCCATTATCTTCCCATCTTAACATCTTAATCTTCCCGTGAATGCAAACTGCGGTAGTTGGCCGTAGTGTACCGCCGTCGCTCTGAGTCCGTGCGTCTTGAAAGCGATTCCCGGACAATGCGTTAATCGCATTCCCGGACGAGGATCATAAGGAGACACTCGCCGCCATCGTCGCGGAATAAGCCGTCGCGAAGACAAAAGGGTTGGTAATCCTATTAGCTCCCGCAGGACTTCCGACCTTGTGTGATACACGGCGAGGCTGACGAGGGGCGGGAAGGCGCTCAGCGGGGATTGGGAGGGCGTGGAGGGGATGCGACGATCCCCGAACCACGCATGGCTGATCCTGCCACGTGCCATTCCTTAAGCGGGACCTCCATCTGCGATCGGTCCTCCTGTCACTAACACGCCATGTCATCCTTTTCTAGCATGCCTTGTCACTTTCCATCCTATAGTGACACGGCCCGTCATCCTTTTCTTAACATGCCCTGTCACCCTTCATCCTTTTGCAGCATGCCATGTCACCTTTCATTCTTTTGTAACACGGCCTGTAACTCTTTTCTAGAATGCCCTGTTAGCTTTTCCTTACTTGGTCGGTCAGTCCTTTTCTAGCATGGTCTGTTCACCCTTTCTATTATACCCTGCAATCCTTTTTATCTATAATGACCCGTAACCATTTTCATACATGTCATACTACTTTGTAACATGTCATTTCTTCATCTTCTGACATTCTCTGTCACCTTCTAGCAAGTCCTGTTCTCCCGTAACAAGGTGTGTTCGACTATCACTAACGCACCCTTTCACCTTTTCCTAACATGCTTTGTAACCTTTTCTATCACGGCTTGTCACTTTATTCAATTTTGCTTTGTCACTCTTTTTTATTATGCCTTGTCACCCGTTTTTAATATGCTCAGTGATTATTTGATATGCCGTGTCATCCTATTCTAACATGCTGTGTCATCCTTTTCTAACCGTTTCCAGCATACCTGTTACCCTCTTTAGTTATCCTTTCAAGTATATTCAGTTACCCTCCCACTATCATATCTTGTCAGCATTTTTTAACATTCCCGGTCACCCTATTCTAAAATACACAGGCACTATGCTGTTAACTTTCTTTGCCACTTGTTTTTTTTTCAACATACTCTGATACCCTGTTGCTAACATCCCTTGTCACACTTTTTTTTTTTTAACAAACCCTGTCAGCCTACTTATACCCGAGGCCGAGCGGCCGCCCAGCCTGCGTCGCCAATCACCCGACGGTGTTTGCCCCGACAGAGACCAGGCCGCTTCCTGTCGCCCGGCTGTGCGTGGTCAGGCGGGGACTCCCTTTAAGCGAGCCGTGTTGACTGCCGTGTTTAACAGCCTTGTTTTTCGTCGCACTTTTACACTTTTCTGGGGATTATTTTTCCTTGTTCTGTTTTTTTTTCTTTTCTTTTCTTGGTATTTATTCGTCATTGTGGATTTTGTTGTTGTTGTTGTTGTTGCTCTTTATCAGGTTTCTGTTTACCTTCTTTGTTGTTTTGTATCAATTTCTGTGGACTTTCGTTTTACTATATTATTTTTAGTGAGTTTTCTTATCATTTATGTACTGTACTGCATCAGTTTTCTTTTTTCCTCATATTCTCTCTCCTCTGGGTACGTTCCTTTTTTCTGTTTTTCCATCTTTATTACTAACTTTTATTTTTATTTTATTTTATTTTTATTTATTTATTTTATTTTCATTTTTTTTTTGGGGGGAAGGGGGTTAATTCTCAGCATGACCAGTAACTCTTTTCATATATATAATTCTATTTACTTCGCCCTTATCAGGGAATCCCAAATGAAAAAGATTAAGAAAAGGTGCGTTTCAGATACACTACATTTCAGAAAAAAAAAATCTCATGAGTTATGATACTGGAGGCGAGTTCACTGATGTTTATTTTTTATTGTCTTATATTCATCTTGTTTTTGCGACTTGAGTCTATATTTGTGAACTGGCGTTGATTTGTGTTGCAGCTTTTTTCTGTTTATTTTTTTCTTGTATAGAGAAAAAGTTTTGAGTATTTGTTTTGAAAAGAAAGAGTTGATGACAAGCATGTGCACTGAAACTCTACATTTTATTACAGATATCACGACTAGTGTTTATTTAAAAAATAATTCATGAAGTTTATTTTGCAGCTAGAATTGTATGAATATGCAGATTGGTGATTTATAAACCTGCAACAAGTATCAGCTGATCGACTGGGTGTGACGCGTGGATGTGGCAGTCCGGTATTTCCTACGGTAGAGAGAGGACCCTTTCCTTTCCTCTCTTTGAATCTCTCGCTTTTTCATCCTGCTTTTTCATGACGCAGAGCATTTCGAGGCATTTGGGATGTAATTTCACCTGCAACAATTATTGGAAAATTGCATCAGCTGCATTCGCGAATTTCAGCTAAATTGGAAGTGATGTAATGCTCCGGAGCGTTAGCTCCTGTAATCTCTCGGCTTTTGTTATTAATGGATTTCAGTGATAGTTTTAACTGCGTTTTTTAGCTTTCGCTCTTGTTGGCCCTGGGAGGCATTTGCGAAAATCTGCGGAGGGGAAAACGTGTCCGTCCTCGTGAGGGTAATGATATTGATCCATTTAGTTCATGAGAGCCAAGGAGAAGACACTGCCTCCTCACGAGCTGTGTTCCCATGGGCGGGACTCTGTTCGTGTTATCCCTCATGGCACGCTGAAAGGCTCCTCTGTCCCGCGGCCGACGGAGACTGAGACCCGCCTCACTGCACCCAGGATGACGCAAGGCACGGGATTAGACTCACGAGAGGGAGTGAAATAGGATATGCACGAAGGAACGGGCGCTTCGACGGGGCTGTGCTTAGGTGCTGAGATACGAGACGCGCTGTGTACACGAAGATCAAGGTGTATATGGAGACGTCGAGTTGATGCATGTGACACGGGCCGTCATCGCGAGAGGCTCTTGATCGCAGAGCTGACGTGGGCGAAGAGGGCGGGGGCGTGACGAGAGATATGATTCAGGAACTGATAGATTACATGTGCCGTTGCTTGAGCATAGTTTATTATTATCAAAAGAGCAGTTATTGCACGTTATAGGTAGGGGAAGGAGGAGGGGGGGGGGTTAAGTGCACTGTGACATCGAGTGGAATCGTCTTTTCCGTCGTTATTGTTATTGTTCCCAGGGTAATGATGGGATGAGTGACGGACCGAAGGGCCTCGCGTGGGTGCCGATGTTGTATGTACACAGGATTGACAAGTGACACGTGCCAGTCAAGCTTGAGGGGGTTTAATTATACGATCTGTGGCGAGCGAGGAGGTGGGGGGGTTGAGGGTTGGGGAGAGACCTTTAAGGGGGGGGAGGGGGCTTACGGGTGGAAAGCTATAGGGGGAGGGGGAAACCTATGGGGACTTCCCAGGGCTTGTTTGGAGTGTGCCCTGTCTATAGGGTAAGAGCGAGGAGAGGGGGGGGGGGGATTATCATCTAATCTAGAGCGGGGATTCTACGAGGACGTTGTCTTATTAATTATTCCGCAATCCGCTCGAGTTTCATTGTGACGGGGAAATGATACCCATGGCTGATCGGCCGAGGTTCGAAGAAGAATATCGATTAGGATTTTTGGAAATTCGGGTTTGTCATTTAGGTCGTTTTGTTTTTCTTATGTATTCGAAATCGCGTAGATGAAAAAGCTTTCAATATTGTCGAGGGATAGTGCGATACGAGAAGATGACACGCGAAGCGATTATAACTGAAGAGATCTAAGCATTTTTTTTTCTTTTCTTTTTTTTTGTATTTTTTTTATTATTATTATTATTTTTTTTTTTTTTTTTTACTTTTCCGTGGCTCGTATGAGTCTCAGATTAACTCCACGGCCATATGTCGCCCTCACTACAAGTCCTTCTGTAACTCAAGTATAAGCCTTTAATTGTGCCCTCTCCCACCTCTCTCCCTCTCCCCCCACCCCTCACTCCCCTTCCCCCAGGACCACTCCCCCTACGGACGGCCTTCGATAACGTCCATTTTTCAGCTAATCCATCAGGTCATGTCGATGTCGAGATGAGGATGTCAAACGAGCTTGCGAGATGCGGGGGACAGGGGAGGCAACGGGGGTGAGGGGGGAAGAAGAGCAAGCAGCGGGGGAGTTAGGGGGGGAGGGGAATAATCAGCCCTCGCCATCTCTTTGTTTGTTTGTCGTCGGGAGAGTAGATCACTTATCACGGAGCGATTGCCGTGCTTATTGGGGCGGGATTATCCATCGGATACTATGAGGATTATCTTATAGCTGGGCGGCGGAGAAGAGAAGGAGGAAAAGGTGGATGCGAGGTGGAAGATTGGAGGTTGGAAGAGGTGAGGAAAGGGTGGATATTCAGATAGCGGTGGAAAAGGATTGTATGGATGCTACCGGGTTTTGATTTAGAAAATATGACCCGTGAGAAAAAGGAAATTAAAAATAGGATGAAATTTAGAGAAGAAAATGAAGCTAAAGAGGGAATAAAAATAGGGAGAAAGAGAGAGTGATAGATAACTAGAACACAAGGGAGAATGGAGGAAGGAGTGAGGGGAGATACAGAAAGAGAGGGAAGAGGGGAGACGGGATGTTACTATCTAAGATTATCGGTATAGTGGCGGTGACTCACGAGACAGGCGCAGCTGGGTGTCCGTGGGCGTTTGTCTGCATCGCGGGCGTGGAGTGGAGGGATGGAGGGGGTAGGGTTTTTTTCTATCTATCTATGCCCTATTCGTGTCGTTGTGGTAACATGGGTTTATGTTAGTAGCTTCTCTAGGGCTGAGAGAGCGGATTCTGGTCACCCTTTGCTGTTGTTTTTTAAAGCAGTCTTCCGTTTTTTTTGTTTTTGTTTTTCAGGGTAACTGCTTTTCTAGTAATTGCCTGACATTAGATGAATACAAAAATATGTAGATTATATTTAGTTATCGCTTGTGAGACCGCCTAAATTCAGTTCTAAACCCGGCTCCACTTGGACCAAAGCCTCTTACCGGAGTTGGAAAGTCTAAAGTCTTCAGCTTCGTCTTCCTTCTTGCTCCTCAGCAGAAGTCCTGTTCCTGTTCCTCCTCCTTCGCTGCTTCTCTGCTGATTACGTGCAGATTGTGTTGAGTTATTAGTGTGTTTAGTTATTGATCCGTTTTGTTAGGGTTGTTGATTTGTTCTAAATAGTATTATGTTTATTATTACTATTGTCATGGTCATTTTTTTTATTATTTTTTTGTGGGGGGGGGGTATTTTTGAAATACTGATAATGATAATGAAGATTATATTTTTTGGTTATTGTTACTTTGATAATGAGGATTATTTTTGTTTTTTGCTATTGTTATTATTGTTGTTATTGTTACTTTGATAATGATGATTGTGTATTTTGAATAAATTTAAAACGTATATTTTTCATTCTGTTTAAGGTGAACGTCTTTAGCATATTCATTTTTTTATAACTTTGATATTAATCTAAATGCTGATTAATTTCAACACTACAAGTGAATGATTCATGCTCCAGAGTATTAATCATAGTTTGATTCGAAATATCCCATTGAAGTTTGTGAGAATCACTGACATTTTAATACATTTCAGTGGACAGTAATTACACTAAATGCCACGTATTGATTGAAACATTGAGTTCCGTTTCATGACAAAACTATCAGCACGAAAACAATAAATAAATTAGATAGATAAATAAACAAGTGATAAACAGGAATAGAAGAAAAAATATAAATGAAATTAAAGCTCATAGCGATTGAGGATAAAATTGGAAACCGACAGAGGTCAAATTAGCGTAGACAGAAGAAACTGGGGACTGGTATGTGCGTCCTGTGTGCGCCGGATAAAGGGAGATTGTTCATATTGATGGCACACACACACACACACACACACACACACACACACACACACACACACACACACACACACACACACACACACACACACACACACACACACACACACACACACACACACACACACACACACACACACACACACACACACACACACACACACACACACACACACACACACACACACACACACAGAGAGAGAGAGAGAGAGAGAGAGAGAGAGAGAGAGAGAGAGAGAGAGAGAGAGAGAGAGAGCGCTTTGTCACTCATGCTGCTATCTCGCCGGCAATGAACTTAAGTGTTCTGAGGCGATGGAAAATATTAGATCCAATGTATTATGCTGCAGTTATGTAAGGTGTAATTTGAAGGCTTACTTTTGAGGAATGGATGCATTTTTGTATTTTGTATTTTTGTATTTTTTTCTGGAGAGTGTGTTATTGGAGAGACACAGAGTCACTTTGTACGTGAATGGTTAGAGTGTGGGTGAGGGTGTGGGTCGTCTTCATGCGCAGATGGATTCTCAAGTTATATCATTAACAAGACACAGAACATCTTTGACGCACCGGCGGCGTGAGAGCAGTTCGACTCGCCAGCAAAGGACCGAACGCGGGTCCGTATACACACATGCACACACACACACACACACACACACACACACACACACACACACACACACACACACACGCACGCACACACACACGCACACACGCACACACACACACACACACACACACACACACACACACACACACACACACACACACACACACACACACACACACACATACACATATACAGACTCACTCTCTCTCTCTCTCTTTCTCTCTCTCTCGTGCACACCCAGCCCTGTATGGCAAAGGCTCGGTATCTCACACGTTAATTGGTAGCGTCAGATTACGTGCATCCTGCATGCCTGCCGCCCTGCCCTTCGCCGCCACGATGCATAACACATCCCGGCGGCTTCCTGTTAGGGTAGTCGGGCTCGTGTCGTCCACGCCCTTCGTCTCGCCTGACGGGATTTTGCATTTAGAACTCGGCGTGGCTTTTGACCCCGGGCTTCAAACGGAGTGCGACTAGAATACGGGCTTAGACGCAGGCCTACCCGCTAGATCGGCGTTGCTTTTTTCACAGGCCTACGCGCTAATTTGGAGGTATTCTCGTTGAGCGTCAATTGCCGTCGCAGATGTTCCGGGGGAAAAAATGTAGTCTCGATGAACAGCTGTTGGGATGATGTCGTTATTGTGGCAGTGGCTCCCAGGCTGTCAGGGCGAGGCAGGAGGAGGGGAGGGAGACACAAAGCAGGACAGGGAGGAGAGGGGGGGCAGGGGGAATGGGAGAGGGAGAGGAGGAGTTGGAGGAGTTAGAAGAGGAGGAGGAGGAGGAGGTAGTAAAAGATGAATAAAAATAAGAAGAGTGAGAAGGAGAAGAGGAGAGGAAGATGATGAAGCTGAAGGAGGAATAGGAAGAGGAAGAAGAAGGAAAAAAAAGAGAAGAAAAGAAGGAGAAGGAGAAGGAAAAGTAAGAGGGGGGAGGAGGAAGAAGAAGAAAGAAAAAGAGGAGGAGGAGGAGGTAGTGATGATGGTGGTGGAGTAGAGGAACCGTCGCGGACATCGTCTGCGGCATCCTGGGATGGCCCAGATAACCGTAGTTCGAAGCAGGACACCTATCAAAGGCCTGTCTGTTGCTCGCACACAACCTGCCCTCTCGAAAGGGTGCCTCTCCCACCCACCCACACCCTCCCTTGACCCCAGAGTGAAAGTGGGGGGCTGAGATGGGTGAGAGAGGCGGAATGAGCGGGGAAAGGTACCCCATATGTGCTTTTATGGCTCGTCTTTATAATGTGTTTATGTGTGTGTTTACGAGACCACGGCTCGCGGGTGTTGTTTCTGCGGCACAGTGCCACTGCCAAAAGCGTAGCGTGCGAGTGAACGGAAAGTGCGTGTGGGAGGAGGGGGGAGTAGCGTGGGGATGGGAGGGAAGAGGGGTGAGATACGTCGTCTCTAGGGGCCTAAGGGAACCCCTCGTTCATTTTTTTGTGGCACATTAACTGCACTATCCAATTAGTCCCCTCGAGATAAGTCAGGTGATTGACATGCCTCTTTCAGATAAGAAGAGTCAGTGGGGAAGGCATGTTGGGCCGGCCATTGTCTCTCTCCTCGTATGGCGGAACAATGTCAGTTTGTATGGGTGAAGGAGGGGGGTAGAGGGTGGATGGGCGGGGAGGGGTGGGGGTAGGGGGATTAGAGCTGTATCTCTGTGACTTTGATGTTGATGGATGGGATAGATTATGTGGATAGCGAGGGTGAAGGGGTTTTTAATTGTGGATGTCCATGTTGTGAGAGAGATTAATTGTGATTGTTGTTAGGGTTAGTTGTCTTTAGCTGTGATAGCCGAGCATTAGATATAGATACAGCCATAGATACAGCGTAATGTGGTGAGAAAGCGCTTATCTGTTCACCCTCTGAGTTTCGAATCTCTTAGAAAATCATATGATTAAAGAGTCTAAGAGGATCTGTGTTAGGATAAAAAGCTCTCCTTGCTAGATAAAGGGTTAAAATGTGCCTGAAAGACGTCATTCATGTCTACTAGGAAAGACTCGATGCGGCCCAAAGCTATTGATAAAACGGAGAGAGAAAATATATCCAAGAAAAGTCGTAAATATTTTCTTTTTTTTTATTCGAAATTCTTTGAATGCTTCCGTTTCTTTTGCGGATAGATTATTTATCGTATTTGCTGTTTGAAGAATGCGAAGTTAGTGACGCACGGAGATGTAACGTGATAGGCATAGTGGTGGGCGTAGTGACAGCCATGCAGACGGGGAAGGTGCATGACATAACGCAGACGAGGGGGAGAGGGGTGTAGGATGACCTCATGGCCTCATGACCCAAGTTACCAACCAGGTCAGGGTAATTGCTACAGTGTATTTATGAGGTCGAAGCATAGACTTTCGTATTGGGTAAGGGTGTCGGGTACTACGGATGGGGGGTGGAAGGGGGGGTGGGGGATGATGTGCGTAAATACAAGGATGTGAGTCGACTCATTCATCGTCTGGTGGGGGGTGGGGGGCAAGGGGGGAGGGCAAAGGGGGTAAGGGGCAAGGGGAGGAGGAGAAGGTAGAGGGTGATGCTCCCCTGCATGAAGAACTCGAGAACGCACGCTGCTTTTGTTTTCCTTTACGTGTTCTTTTCTTTCTTTTCGAGAGTTGCCATGCGGTTGATTTTTTTTATTTTTTATTTTTTATTAGAGGATGCTGAGAAAGCTATTATGGCATAAAACCAGCGACTGTGTATAATTTTTTTTTTCAGGAATATAAAAGCACTACACTGACTCGACGAGAGTCAGAAATTCAGTTTAGAAATGAATAAAAGAGGCTTTGCCGGTGAAATTCTCAAGAGATTCATGCAACCCGATAGAAAAAGAAATGGACGCGGTTGACTAATTTCTCGTACTCAGCATTTGCGTAGGATTTACTTCTTTTCTTTTTTTTTTCTTCTCTCTTTTTTGTGCTTTGTCTCTGTCTAGGTCACTCACCTTTTCTTTTGTATTCGTTTGATTACATAAAGGGATGTGTTCTTATTGATAAAGTCATCCTGAAATACTGCATTTCACTTCATCGTGATCTGACGGAATGGCAAGTCGAAGGAAAAGAAAAAGGTCTTTGGAAGAAAGAACACGAGCGGAATCTTCAAAGCGTGATGCAACGGCAGGCGAGCCAAGGGTGGGCGGCGTCTTACAAAGGAAAGGGGTAATAAGGTATTTTGCAAGGGCATTCCAACGAGCGTGATTTGCATAACGGATGTGTGGGTGCCTTATGATTCATACAACGTAGCAGTAGATGCCCCACCTTCGCCAAATGAGGTTGTGCTAAAATGGATATATTATGTCAGTGTGTCAACTCGGTTTGTTCTTGCCAACACCGAATTATCCATACCCGTTATTATCATTATCATTATTATTTTTATTTTCATTTTCGATTCATTGTGTATCGAAGAATAACCAGCCTCGAAGACTACTCATAAGGACACGAATCCCAGTGCAATTCAGGAGAAAAGCATCCGCTGGGCAGATGTTTTAGCAGTGGTGCCAACCGCTTCCGCCTTCGCCCCTTTGCTGATCCTATCTGACGCTCTAGAACATGGAAGGATATTTCTTTTTGTGCCTTTAGTTGTGTATCTATTTATCTATCTCCTTATCTCCATTTTCTGTTGTTTTTTCACCTTTTATATATGTATACTCTGTTTGTGTAACTCTCTATGTATTTGTTTATCTACCTACAGTATATGCCTTTCTACTTATCTACTTGTCTATCCATCTACGTACTTACCTACCTATATGTCTATCTCTTTGCCCATGTATCTACCTTCCTTTCGATCTATCTCTCTATCTACCTACCTACTTATCCATCTATCAGTCTACCTATCTATCTATCTACTTATCTGTTTATCTGTCTATCAGGCCATCTCTTTGCCCATGTATCTACCTTCCTTTCGATCTAATTATACCTCTCTATATCTATCTATCGATCTACCTACCCACTTCCCTATCTATCTATCTATCAGTCCTATACCTACATACCTCTTCGCCACCTCCTTCCCACGCCATGCATATAATCCTCACCGTCAGCGAGAAGAAGAAGACGAGGAAGACGAAGAAGAAATAGAAGAAGAATTAGAAGAAAAAAAGAAAGAAAGAAGAAGAAAAAGAAGAAGAAGAAGAAGAAGAAGAAGAAGACGAGGAAGAAATAGAGGAAGAGTTAGAAGAAAAAAAAGGAAGAAGAAGAAAAAGAAGAAAAACCTTAATTACTCCTTCTGCCAGACGAGTAGGCTCGCAATGTTGAAGGAAGGAACAATGTGGAGGGCGAATACTTTTTGTTTATTCCCGAGTGATGGAGCGCGTGTTAATTCGGTTACCGGGAGGGTGAGGGAGGAATAGAAGGGACGAGGGAGGGGGGGGGCATGTGGAGGTGGGGAGATCAGTAAAAAAAGGAAATATGAAATGGGGTTGAGAGAGAGGGGGAGATGGAGGGGGGAGTAGGTAGATGAAGGGGAAGAGAGAGGGAGAGGGAATAGAGTAAAAAAATGGATAGCAGAGGAGAGAATGTGGATAGGAAGAAGAAAGATAGACAGATAAAGAATGCAAGAGAGAGAGAGAGAGAGAGAGAGAGAGAGAGAGAGAGAGAGAGAGAGAAAGAGAGAGAGAGAGAGAGAGAGAGAGAAGGAAATACAAACGAGTTGTAAAGCGAAGTGAAAATGTTGTGGGTAAAACCGCTGCAGAAGGGAAAAAAAAAGAAAAAAAAAACATAAATAGGAAAAAGGACAGAAAAAAAACAGATTCTTGTCCCCCAAATAAGCAAAGCACGACGCACGACATCATGCTTGCAGTGGCAAAGCACACTCCCATCTGAGTGCAGCGCAATCGCAATGCTTGCCACGGCAGAACAACACACGCCCTCCGCCTGTGTGTGTATTCAGCCACGTGACCCGCCTGTCCTCAACCCCGGCCTGACCTTTGACCTTAGTTGGGATATAGTATTAGTTATCGCGTTTTTAGCCTTATCGCCTCATCGTTGTGTATTTCGCTTTTGATCTTGCGATATCCTCGGTGTTTTATTTTTTTTTATCATTAATTTAATTTTCGCCGGATGGTGTCCCGAGGATTTTTCTTTAATCAGGAAGAATTTTTTTTTTTTTTTAATCTTTGTGCGTCATTTACATTTACTTAGTTGTTTTGCACATGCAAGTCATCGTAGGCTTCATGCCAGCGGTTACATTATCATAGGAACACATCATTATCATTATTTTACAAAAGATGATTTTCTCTTTTATAGAGAGTCTTTTGCTACATTGCCTCCCTTCAGGATAATGGAGTTTGAAAGAGGTGCTTTCATGGGATTTATTCTGACTCTCTCTCTCTCTCTCTCTCTCTCTCTCTTTCTCTCTCTCTCTCTCTCTCTCTCTCTCTCTCTCTCTCTCTCTCTCTCTCTCTCTCTCTCTCTCTCTCTCCTCTCCCTCTCTTCTCTCTCTCTCTCTCTCTCTCTCTCTCTCTTTCTTCTCCTCTCTCTCTCTCTCTCTCTTTCTTCTCTCTCTCTCTCTTTCTTCTCCTCTCTCTCTCTCTCTCTTCCTCTCTCTCTCTCTCCTCTCTCTCTCTCTCTCCTCCCCCTCTCTCTCTCTCTCTCCCTCTTCTCCCCTCTCTCTCTCTCTCTCTCCTCTCCCTCTCCTCTCCTCTCCCTTCTCTCTCCTCTCCTCTCTCTCCCTCCTCCTCTCATCTCCTCTCTCCTCCTCTCCCTCTCCCTCTCTCTCTCTCTCTTCTCTCCTCTCTTCTCTCTCTCTCTCTCTCTCTCCTCTCTTCTCTCTCTCTCTCTTCTCTCTCCCTCTCTCTCTCTCTCCTCTCTCTCTCCCTCTCTCCCCCTCTCTCTCTCTCTCTCTCTCTCTCTCTCTCTCTCTCCCCCCCCCCTCCTCTCTCTCTCTCTCTCTCTCTCTCCCCCCCCCCCTCTCTCTCTCTCTCTCCTCTCCTCTCCTCTCCCCTCCTCTCTCTCTCTCTCTCTCTCCTCCCCCTCCTCTCCTCTCCCTCCCTCCCTCTCCTCGCCCTCCCTCCCTCCCTCCCTCCCTCCCTCTCTCCCTATCTGTCTTCCCTCCCCTCTCTCTCTCTCTCTCTCTCTCTCTCTCTCTCTCTCTCTCTCTCTCTCTCTCTCTCTCTCAACCCATGCCTGAGCCAGGGTTAGCCAGAATTCATGATCCTTTAAAGCAGCGTTTTGTGTATTCCCCCCCTCCCCCTTCCCCCTTCCCCCCGAATCGCCGTCTTCTGGACACCGACTTGAATATTGTCATTCCGCTTAAATTATGCGGCGCGAGTCATCATTACATCGTCAGCGACAACAATGGACAGGACAGCGGTCGTGATAGCCTGGCATTTCGTCGGGCGTAGAAGAATTCTGATTTTCTTTTACCTTAATAATCTGTGATTTAGGCAGATGCGGTTTGTGTTTTATTTTCCGCTATGGTACATAACGGGGGTCGTTTTCCATCCCTCGCTCCTCCTCTTTCTTCTCTTCCTCCTCCTCCTCCTTTTCCTCTTCCTACTTCTCCTTTTCTTCCTCCTCCTCCCTCTCCTCCTCCCACCCCCTCCTCCTCCTCCATCCTCTCCTCCTCCCACCCCCTCCTCCTCCTCCTCCTCCCCTCCTCCTCCTCCTCCTCCTCCTCCTTCCCCGCTCCTCCTCCTCCTCCTCCTCCTCCTCCTTGAATACCAGCCATGGCCCTGCCTCGGTGCCAGCATGATGCAGCCACGGTCACCGAGGAGCCGCGTCAGGGCGCCTCGCTCATGTGCTGCACTTGCCATTGTTCTTCGGGTCCGGTGGTTGCGCGAGGGGCAAATATTGTTCATCAGCGCGTGACCTTGGCCAGGTGAAGGTCATGGTAGTCACGCACGATCGCCCCCTACCCCCTCCATCCACCTCCTCCACTTCCTCCTCTCGCCCTTCTCCCCCACTTCCTTTGGCCTGCTCTCTCCTTCTCTTCCCTTCCTCCTTATTGTTCTTATTCTCGTCCTCCTCCTCCTATTCCTCTTTTTCCTCCCTCTCCTCTTCTGCCTCTTCCTCCTCCTCCTCCTCCTCCTCCTCCTCCTCCTCCTCCTCCACCTGGAATGCATACTCTTATTTTGGTTAAGACTATGGGAATGCTCTCTGTTGAATTTATACGTACGCATACGAACGCACGTGCACATACATACATGCATACATGCATACATACATACATACATACATATATACATACATATATATATATATATATATATATATATATATATATATATATATATATATATATATATATATATATATATATATATATAATGTAGTGAGTATAATGATATGCCTCACAATATCTGTCCGAGTACCTATTTCCTCCCCTTCTGCATCCCTGTTGTTGCAGCCTCGTGTCCAAGGTGTGGTGGCTGTCCCGTATTTCATAAAGAAAGCGACGAGAGCGTTGTAGTGTTTGCAGAGCGCGGAGTGCACTATGAATTGCAGTGCGTGGCGGGTGTGAAGTG
>NW_028234425.1:31680500-31685500 GCF_977035675.1 Penaeus japonicus | reverse complement strand
AATCACATAACATTATCACTTCCCCATCGCTTCCTCTCGAGTCTGTAGCCCCGTGTCATATGTGTTATGTGTGTCATATCCGCGCTACCTCCCTACCTGCCCTACCTGCCCCAGTGATTATTGTGATGTTAGGTTGATTTCACAAGTCATATTCCGCCATTAAGTGAATATTTGTTATTATTATTATTATTATTATTATTAGTAGTAGTAGTAATAGTAACAGCAATATCATCATCTTCACAAGTATCATCATTATTATTATTAATCTCTTATAGCTATCATCATCACTATCAATTTTGTACTTATTCTTAATATTGCTATTATTTTTTGTTGTTATTATCATTATTATTGTCGTTACAATTATTTCCATTATCATTGTTATTCTTATTATTATCATTATTATTATTATTATTATTATTATTATTGTTATTATTATTATTATTATCATCATCATCACTATCATTATCATATGTAATTTTACTCTTATTATCACTATTATTATGGACTTTATTATTATTCTTAATTCTTTTATTGTTTTTTATTGTTGTTGTTACTGTTGTGGATATTTTGTTTTTTCTTGTGCTTAAAAAAAATCTTACCATTTAAGAGTTTTTATATATTATTCCTAACTTGCCAGAGGTGTAACCAGTAATTGTTCTTGCCTTTATCAGCTAAATGTATAAAACAGTAACTGAAAAACATTCATTATTCAGCGTGTACTCCCACCGAAATGAACATAGATATAAATATGATAATGAAATATATTGAAAATAAACATACAAGATAATAGATATAAACAAGATTAAAAAAAAAAGATAAATAGAAGCATGCTCATGAAAATTTTGAAAAAAAACACTAGATGATAGATTATAAAAACAAGAAATCAAAGTAAAATAATATAAACTTTTAGAAAAAAAACTACCAGATGACAGAAAATTGATATAGAAACTATCACGCCTTGAGATAGACGAAATGCGAACGGGAAAATGACACGTTGAAGGGGAGAAATATACGCAAGAGTAAATGTAGTTTAGTGTAAGGGGAAAAAATGAAATGTTAGAGTGAGGGAAAAAAAGAGAGACGAAAAGTGGGTAGGCATGGCGAAAGAGGACCTTCCCGACGGAGGCCGTAAAGGTGAAAGTCGGCTGGCAGCGTCGGGGGCGCGTCTCTCCCGCTGTATAACGACTCAATTCACCGGCGATGGCTCGTGAAACGTAACGCGCGGAGCAGACGTCTTCAGATTACCTCTTCCCGGGAGTGTGGTGTGATGACCTGCCTCCTGGGGCGTCACTGATGTGATGAGTCGCTTCCTTGGCGTGATGAAATGCCTCTTGTTGCATTTTGTGTGATGAACTCTCTTTCACTTTCTCTCTCTCTCTCTCTCTCTCTCTCTCTCTCTCTCTCTCTCTCTCTCTCTCTCTCTCTCTCTCTCTCTCTCTCTCTCTCTCTCTCTCTCTCTCTCTCTCTCCATCTCTCCCTCTCCCTATCTCCATCTCTCTCTCTCTCTCTATCTCTATCTCTCTTTATCTCTCTTTCTCTCTCTAGCATTTTTTGTGATGCTCTGTGTCCTGGTAAACACTTAATATGATGACTTGTCTCATACGTGTGATTACTAGCCTTTGATTTGTTCTAATGTGATGACTTGTCTCTTACATGTGATTACTAGCCTTTGATTTGTTCTAATGTGATGACTTGTCTCTTGATCCGATACTGGTTCTCGTCCCTCCAATATCGGAGAGTTTTTTTTAACGGGAAAGTTTCCCAATAACACTGATCTCTTTCCGGACTTCCTTTTATCTTGGAAACATCTCTTGAGAAGATGTTAAAATCGGTGATAATGTTTTATTTCCTTTTCCCATATAATTAATGGTGTAAAGACCCCTTGTTGATATGTTGAATAGTTTCTTTCTAAGGATCTTGCCCAAAGTCCGCCCGCGAAATGATGACCTTCCTCCGGTCGTCCTTTACGTGTTAATGTGTGTGGTGACTATTCCATGTAATGATCCACTTGCGTCGACATTGGTAAAGGGATGACCTTATTGTACGTTTTTTGTTTCTAGGTCAGATGAATGATACATGTTTCTAGGTCAGATGAATGATACCTTTCAACCCATTGAGTATGCCTTTACGAGAACGTGCCGACGGTAAAAAAAATATGTATATATACCACGGGTCCGCTGGATGGTAAGTGTGCCAACGCGAGTGATTTTTTTTTAAATCTTTCAGAGCATTTTCTTTTCATTTTTTTTTATAGTCATGCTATAGGAAATAGTTTTATTCATTACGATTACTATATTACCGTAATATAAGTTTAAAACCCAAAACATATATAGCATCACATTCTCCTGACACCAGCAGGAAAAAATCGTTGCATAGCACCCATTTAGAGAGCGATGACACACAGCAAGGTGCCGACTTCCTGCTCTAAAGTACCGGCGATGCAGGATGTGCAGGCAGAATGAAGAGAGGAATGTGAACCACTCGAAGCCGTAAGCATAGATCGCCTTCCTCTTCTCCAAATCTTCATGTTTTTTGTTTATTATTTACGTTTGGGATGGTTTTTAACTCTCGTATATGTTTGCGAAAGTGACAAAAAGCGAAAGATAGAACGTTACAATTTGCTCTCACAAAACCGTGATACTTTGATAGTTGATAGTTGATTACACTATTGAGCAGACCTGTCAGATGGCGCTTACAAGTCTCACGATATAGTAAAACACAATGACCAACACAAAAATAAAAGACTTCAAGTACTATAACGAGTAAGAAAAAGAGAGCAAAACAGCCCTTGAATGCCGGGTGAAGTTCCCTCCCTCTGAAATAACCTGTCTGGTGTGCCGCGAAGGTTTCACTGATGCCCGTCTGGTGATCCAACGGTTAATTTCCTTTTGGTGTTATTTTTTGTCATTGTTGCTGTTGTTGTTATTTTTTGTTGTTGTTGCTGTTTTTGTTATTGTTGTTATTATCATCATAATTTGGATCATCATTGTTATTATTATTATTATTGTTGTTACTATTATTATTATTGATATTATCATTCTTATCATCATCATTACAATCATTATTATCATCAATATGATGATTTATATTAACATTATTATTATTATTATTATTATTATTATTATTATTATTATTATCATCATCATCATTATTTGTTTTTACCATCATCATCATAATTATAAATATTTGATACTTTACGTAATGACGGTGCTCTTTCCCTTGACACGAGTTCGTTCGCCTATGATGACACATTCTCTGGGATTTAATATGAAGAGACATTACATCACCTGTCGATAATATCACTTATTTCTAAATGAAATTGTTTATCGTTTGTGGCATGTACTTGTTTGTTTTGTTTGTCCTTGTCATCCTTGTGATTTATTTGTTTTGGTGTTCATTATTTTTTCCTTTGTTGCAAGAACTTTCTGTACCTTTTCCGCATCGAAATTATATAAATTTATTATTTTTTCTTCTTTTTTCTTTTTTATGATTTTTTTCTTTATATATTTTTTTTCTTTCTTTTTTATGATTTTTTTTTAGGTGTAGTAAGTGTTCTGTATATGAAGGATGGCGTCGAGCGGAGCCCATTACAGCGACGAGGCCGACCTTCTGATCGTAAAGAGGGTGAAAAACTATCGTCGGGGGGGAGAAGGGGCAAGGGGAGGGGGGTCAGGTCGAGACAGGGGGAAAGGGGAAACGATGAGGGGAAATAGGGAGACGGGGAGGGGTACAGGACGGGACAAGGCGAAGACAAGGGAGAAGAGGAGGGGGAAAGGACGGGGTAGGGTGAAGGGGGAGAAGAGGAGGGGGAAATGATGGGGCAGGGGGAGGGGAAACGATGAGGGGGACATGGGCATACCGCCAGGGGGGGAAGAAGAGACGGGTAAGGGGACATGAGAGGGGGGGGGGGTAGAGACCGAGAAGGGACAGGGGGGTAAGGGACAGACCAGGAGGGCACACGGGGAGGGGATTGAGGGGCGAAAGAGGGACAGGGGGTCGGGTATTCCAGCGCGAGGCTCGGTTACGGCAGCGCGGGCGGCCTAACATTATTAACTCGTAAATAAGTCTGCCAACCTCACGTGCGGCCGCTGACGTTCCTGCTGATGAAGGAAGGAGAGCGTTTGCCTCCTATGCCCCTCCCCCCCCCACACACACCATTTTTTTCTTTCTTTTTGAAGGTGATAAAGTGGCTGAGTCCCCCCCACCCTCACCCCTCCCCTTATCTTCTCTTAGAATGAGGGGAAATCATTCTGCGAGTCGTTATGGACCTTATTTAAGTCGTTTGAAGGACATTGAATGCGAGGAATGACTCAACTGTTTGTAGTAAAGTGAGCGAAAGAGTTTGTATGAAAAATAGTGTGTAAAAAGGGACTGGATTTATGGAGTGTAAATTATCATGGCTTGAGACGGATGTTGAGAAAATTTATTTGCCTTTGTCGTTCTTTGGAATCGAATGAGTGAATTAGTATTTTATTAGGTATCAAGTTGGTTTACTTCGTTATATTGCAATGGGTATAGTATAAAGATTATTATAATGGCCATAGAGAGTATAAAGACTACTTGTTTTATAATGATTATTTCTTTTTTATCATTATAGTCTCCCTCTCACAATGGTCGAATCATTAACACGAGAGTCGAGGTCGAAGGGTACTTTTGGAGCGAAGTTCACCCCCATCCCACCCCTACACCCATAAACCCCACCCTCTACCCCCTCACCCCGCCTTAAAAAATGAAACTGATTTTTTTAGAGAGAGAATCTTGAGCTAAGGGTTGTCCTCGGGACGCGAGAGGGGAAACTAGTCTCTGTCGTAGGAGACCATAAGGGTGAAATGTCCCTCTGTTTCCCCTCACAATCACTTCGTTTGTAGTACGGGGGCCTAGAGGAGGAAGGGGTGGAGGGGGTGTGGAGGGGAAAGCGCCAAGGTGGTATTACAGAGTCTGAATTCCAATACTGTGGTGGGAAGAGGGGAGATTTTGCTTCGTGGTGGGCGGAGGGAGCT
>NW_028234425.1:31673000-31675500 GCF_977035675.1 Penaeus japonicus | reverse complement strand
AAAGAACAGCTGGTCGTGCATCATACGTCTGACTCCTGTGTGATTTGCACTCTCCTTGTTATTGGTATTGATTTACGACTTGTATAGGAAAGGGATTAATCACTGCACTGCGATAGAACTAGGGTGATTAATAATGATTAATCATAATTGCGAGTGATGAATAGCATTATGTATGGACCAAATGACAGGGTCTCTAATGATTGCTAATTGGCTGAATCCGTGAAGACATAGGGGATAGGGGATAGCGACGAACGCCTTAGAGAATTATTAAGTGCAACCAATCAGGCGGGAGAGAAAGAGGCAGCGAGTCTGTGCTTAAATTAAGCTCTGCCAACACAGCAGACAAAGCGGCGACCCGGGCCACATCAGTGCAAGTATGTAATGAGGTACATAAAAGTTTTTACCTCTCTGAACTAATGCACCATCATAAGCACTCGAGATATGCACTCTCCTATCTTAACTGTGCTCTTGCAGCCGGGAGCATCCGAGGAGGAGGAGCGCACGGCCGCGCATTATTTTCCTCAGGATGATCCTCCGGAGGATAATCGGGATTAAGAGGTCCTTCGTGAAACTTTTACGCGGCACTAAAATCGCGCCCTCGCTACCCGCGCTCCTTTACAGGCTCCCCGAACGCCCCTCCAGCCTTCAGTGGCTCTCGATCTTTCGGCCTTTCGTTCGTCTCGTGCTCAACCTCGGGCCGGGGGCGTCTCCGCGTGGTGAGTGGGGCGAGGACGCAGCCTGCTGGGCGCTGCTCCTGCAATGTCTCATTTTTTTTATGTCATTGTTTGGGTGGAATTGCCACTTCTTCTGGCACTACTGTCACTCCAGTTGTCTTTGAAGTTCTTTGTTTTTATTGCTACTTACGCTAAGGAACACGCCGCCATCACATTTATCATATAGTTTGTTATGTAAGTGAGCAAGTACTCATTGGATTGTTCAAGTTATGTAGAAATAATGTTACCTGATTGCATAATTGATATCACAAAAACTTCATCTATTATCACGAATCACCACACCTCACCATATCCACTGAATATTATCATCATCACTTTGTCCGTCTCACCATACATCAGGCACCCCCTTCACCACATCCTCTACCCTATCTTGCATACTGTTTTACCGCCACTACTACACCATCACTACAGTGTATCCCAATTCACCAACACCATTACAGCATCACCACACTGTACCCCGACTCATCACCACTTCAGCATCATCACCACACTATACCTCCTGCTCCTCCTCTTCCTCCTCTTCCTCCTCCTCCTCCTCCTCCTCCTACTCCCCACCCTCTCCACCTCCACCTCCACCTCCTCCTCCTTTCGGCAGAAGCCAGTAAAGCACAAGTCATCGAGGAAATCATATCAGACACCGACTTACCATCACCACACTGTACCCCGATTCATTAGCACTCCAGCAACATCACCACACTGTACCTCGACTAACCATCACCTTTCCTACACCATCAACACTGTTCCCGGACTTATCATCACCATTCCTACACCATCACCACACTGTACCCCGACTCACCACCACCACTATTAAACCACCAAACAATACTTCGACTCCCCACATCACAACTACATCATTATCTAACTGTACCGACTCTCTTCACCACTATGTTTACTCAGGCTCACCCTCCTCACTCTTGCACCATCACCACACTGTACCTCGATTCACCACTACATCATCACCATCACTATCCGTTCACCGTTCTGGCAACAAATTACCCCGGGGCCTGAGGGAACCTGCCACAGTGTTGCCAATTTCATGAATGTTGCCTCTGGGACCTGTTTTTCAGATTCACGGGCAACCCTGATTGTTCGGAATCTGATGAACTTGGGGACGATTCTCTTTACCACACTTTTGCCGCATCTCCCACACACCACCCGATTTCCCACGAACTACATCATTCTATTCACACTCCGTTCATTGTTCTGGCCTCTCACTACCCCGGGGGGCCTGAGGAACCGCCACGAGTGCCACAATTTCATGAATTTTGTCTCTCTCCTGTTTTTCAGATTCACGGGCAACCCTGACTCTTTTAATCTATGAAACTTCATTCTTTCTCTCTCTAACCCTTTTTCCGAATCTCCTTGTTCTCCTCTCCTTTCTTTGAGCTTCTTTCTTCTCCTCGATTTCCCTCTCTCTCCTTCTTTCTCATATTTCCCTCTCCTGACTTTCTCTCTCTCCCTCTCTCTTTTTCTCTCTCTCTCTCTTTCTCTCTCTCTCTTCTCTCTTCTCTCTCTCTCTCTCTCTCTCTTCTCTCTCTCTCTCTCTCTCTCTCTCTCTCTCTCTCTCTCTCTCTCTCTCTCTCTCTCTCTCTCTCTCTCTCTCTCTCTCTCTCCCTCTCTGTCTGTCTCTCTCTCTCTCTCTCTCTCTGTCTCTTCTCTCATCCCCCTCTTCTCTCTCTCTCTCTCTGTCTCTTTTCTCTCTCTCTCTCTCTCTCTCTTTCTTTCTCTATCTCTCTGTCTCTTCTCTCTCTCTCTCTTCTCTCTCT
>NW_028234425.1:31665500-31668000 GCF_977035675.1 Penaeus japonicus | reverse complement strand
GTCTCTCTTAACATGTTTTCACCATTTCATGTATGGCGAATGCAGGTTTTTCGACTGGCGTGGCAAGGCAAGAGGAGGTAGGATGAAGTCTTGTACTCGTATATTAGATAAGGGTGTTACGAAGGCTTTTGAAAATGTTCCTGCATTATCATTTTACGAGAAAGGATTTTATGGTGTGTCTGTGTGTGTTTCTGTGTGTGTGTGTGTGTGTTGATGATCTTTTTTTATTTTCTCTTCTGCAGACACACGCAAAGAAAACTAAGCGACGTAACTAAGCGGACACGAACCCCCAAGATAGATCTCGAGTCCGCATCGACGTCAGATCCACTCGAGATATTTTGGAAATCTAAAGTGGACATCTATTGGACCCTAAACAACTTTTAAGTGGGGCCGCGCAGTCAATCCCCCTCTCCACCAGCAGAGCGAACAATGAGCACTGATCTCCCTGACCCTCCCTCCCCCCTTCCTCCCTTCCCCATAGTGCAGCCAATTTCGCACCCCCTTCTGCCGCAGGACGCGTCGCACGGCCGCTCAGACAGCCAAAGGGCCGTGGAGAACATCCATTAATCTCTCGTGTCAAAACTTCTTCCGACGTCGCCACGCACCCTTTTACGATCCACGAGGGACGGTCGCTGATGGTCGAAAACCTTGAGCTGTGTCCTCGCGCACTGGACCTTGTCGGTTTTAATGGATTTATGCGGAAAAGGAGGCTCGGTGGGACCGCTGGGCCTGGCGACGCGACCAGTAGGCCATGTATTCATCATGCTCAAGTGGTTGTTTGTCATGAGGGGGGCGGGGCGGAGTTGTGCAGTTCCTCGTGATTATAGTACTGGGAGTGCTGATGGCTAGTGGACTGCGGCGCTGAATCGGTCGGGACAGATGCCCTCCGCCGATCATGACTAAAAGCAAGATGAATGAAGCCTAGGGCCGCGCCAAGACTAGCGCCGTTGGCAATTAAGAGACATCCGTGTGTGGGAGTTGAAGTTGATGGTTGCGATGATTACGAAGTCGCGCTGATGAGGCTGATGATGATGGCGATGATAAAGTAATGGAGGCTGGTGATGGAAGAATGGTGTTAACGCGGAAGGAGGTGTACTGCTGGGTGTATTCACGCGAAATCGATGGCGATGGCGTTGTAACAAAAGCAGGAAGGGGAGAAGAGGCAGATGATGGATGACGGATCTCATTCCGTCCGCAGGAGGAGGAGGAGGAGGGGGAGGAGGAGGAGGAGGAGCCGGACGGGTTCCATCTTTACGGACAAAGGAGAAGGAGTCCCTTTTTGTGTCTGTCGTTGCCGTCGTCGTTCGCGGCGGTGGGTCTAACGATCAAGCTTTGCAACGAGACAACTTAATCATGATCCTCCGCGAGTGTTAGGGAATAACGTGCTAGGTTTTTAGCATTGGGGATGGGATATCTGTTGCCCAACGAGGAACGTAATCATCATCCTACGCTGCAATGAGATCGGAATAACTTGCAGGGTTTTAGCAATCGAGAGAGGAAAATGGCTGTTTCGCGCCGATTGAGGTTTTAAAACATTAATGAAAAGGGAGTGTGCAGTGTGACTTCCTCTGAATTGACTCCCCCAAACATCCGAATATCTGCATTTCATCCCGTATGGAAATGGAGACTGATTTGCATTCATCTGAGCGTGTGTGTGTGTGTGTGTGTTTGAACGCGTGTGTTTGTTTTGGCTGTTTGGTTGTACGAGGGATACCTTGTTGCTTTTGTTTTCGATTGGGTCATGTTCATAATGTCTTTTCTCCCCTGAATTATGTCTATCTATATCATATCTATCTGTCTATATATGTTTGTTTTATCTACTTGACTCTCTCTCTCTCTCTCTCTCTCTCTCTCTCTCTCTCTCTCTCTCTCTCTCTCTCTCTCTCTCTCTCTCTCTCTCTCTCTCTCTCTGCTCTCTCTCTCTGCTCTCTCTCTCTTTCTGCTCTCTCTCTCTTTCTGCTCTCTCTCCTCTCTCTCTACTCTCTCTCTGCTCTCTCTCCTCTCTCTCTCCTCTCTCTCTACTCTCTCTCCTCTCTCTCTCCTCTCTCTCTACTCTCTCTCCTCTGTCTCCTCTCTCTCTATCTCCTACTCTCTCTCTCTCTCTTTCCTCTCTCTCCTCTCTCTCCTCTCTCTCTCTCCCCCCTCTCTCTTTCTCTCTCTCTCTCTCTCTCTCTCCTCTCTCTCTCTCTCTCTTATCTTCTCTTTCTATCTTCTGTTATTTCGTATATATATGTATGTTAATATATATATATATATATATATATATATATATATATATATATATATATATATATATTCACACACACACACACACACACACACACACACACACACACACACACACACACACACACACACACACACACACACACACACACACACACACACACACACACACACACACACACACACACACACACACACACACACACACATACACACACACACATGTATATATACACACAAATGTATATATAGAGAGAAAGAAAGAAAGGAAGAG
>NW_028234425.1:31658000-31660500 GCF_977035675.1 Penaeus japonicus | reverse complement strand
ATCCTCCCCCTCCCCATTCTCCCCCACCTTCACCCATACACCCCCCCCCTCCCTTCACTCTGCCGTAACTCTGGCAAACAGTGCTGGATTCGCCCTGAATGGCAGGCCGGGACACCGTGTGAAAGTGGCCATTGTGGGAGCGGCGTCATTGTCCCCTTGCCGTTTTGTGTGTCGTTTTACTCTCCCGATAAATACAATGTGTTACGTCCGCAGTTTGCATGCTAATTGATTCAGTGGATTCGTGGAAAGTCTGCGTTATTAAACAGTGGAGTGCTTCCAGGATGGTAGTCGAAGTGATTGTAGGTTCTTTTTTTTCTCCATCTTTCTCTCTCTAGCTGTCTATCTATTTGTCGATGAATCTATTTATGTATTTACCTTCCATCCCCAACTCTCTCTCTCCCTCTCTCTCTCTCTCTCTCTCTCTCTCTCTCTCTCTCTCTCTCTCTCTCTCTCTCTCTCTCTCTCTCTCTCTCTCTCTCTCTCTCTCTCTCTCTCTCACACACACACACACACACACATACACACACACACACACACACACACACACACACACACACACACACACACACACACACACACACACACACACACACACACACACAACTTTCCCACTCTTCTCTTCGTCTCTCCTGTTCTCTCTTCCACACTCCCTTCTCACCCTCCTTCCTTCTCCCTCCCTCTCCCTTACCTATTCCTCCTTCCCTTTGAAGATGGATACAGATACTAATGTAATGGCCGTTATCGCCATCATTTTTTTATTATTATTGTCCCCCGCAATTTCCCTTTCAATATTTTCATATCACAGTTATATCTGTCTATTCCACTTTCTCTCTGTCACCATTATTATTGATTTATGGGGTTTCCATTATCACGAGCTGTTGGGAACGTTCTTCTGACGGGCTTCGTCTGCTTTGTCCCCTCCCTGGTCTGGTTTGTTCCCTCCCTCGTGTGTCTTTATTCCCTCCCTGGTCTGGTTTGTTCCCTCCCTCGTGTGTCTTTATTCCCTCCCTGGTCTGGTTTGTTCCCTCCCTCGTGTGTCTTTATTCCCTCCCTGGTCTGGTTTGTTCCCTCCCTCGTGTGTCTTTATTCCCTCCCTGGTCTGGTTTGTTCCCTCCCTCGTGTGTCTTTATTCCCTCCCTGGTCTGGTTTGTTCCCTCCCTCGTGTGTCTTTATTCCCTCCCTGGTCTGGTTTGTTCCCTCCCTCGTGTGTCTTTATTCCCTCCCTGGTCTGGTTTGTTCCCTCCCTCGTGTGTCTTTATTCCCTCCCTGGTCTGGTTTGTTCCCTCCCTCGTGTGTCTTTATTCCCTCCCTGGTCTGGTTTGTTCCCTCCCTCGTGTGTCTTTATTCCCTCCCTGGTCTGGTTTGTTCCCTCCCTCGTGTGTCTTTATTCCCTCCCTGGTCTGGTTTGTTCCCTCCCTCGTGTGTCTTGATCTCCTCCCTGGTCTGGTTTGTTCCCTCCCTCGTGTGTCTTTATTCCCTCCCTGGTCTGGTTTGTTCCCTCCCTCGTGTGTCTTTATTCCCTCCCTGGTCTGGTTTGTTCCCTCCCTCGTGTGTCTTTATTCCCTCCCTGGTCTGGTTTGTTCCCTCCCTCGTGTGTCTTTATTCCCTCCCTGGTCTGGTTTGTTCCCTCCCTCGTGTGTCTTTATTCCCTCCCTGGTCTGGTTTGTTCCCTCCCTCGTGTGTCTTTATTCCCTCCCTGGTCTGGTTTGTTCCCTCCCTCGTGTGTCTTTATTCCCTCCCTGGTCTGGTTTGTTCCCTCCCTCGTGTGTCTTTATTCCCTCCCTGGTCTGGTTTGTTCCCTCCCTCGTGTGTCTTTATTCCCTCCCTGGTCTGGTTTGTTCCCTCCCTCGTGTGTCTTTATTCCCTCCCTGGTCTGGTTTGTTCCCTCCCTCGTGTCTTATTCCCTCCCTGGTCTGGTTTGTTCCCTCCCTCGTGTGTCTTTATTCCCTCCCTGGTCTGGTTTGTTCCCTCCCTCGTGTGTCTTTATTCCCTCCCTGGTCTGGTTTGTTCCCTCCCTCGTGTGTCTTTATTCCCTCCCTGGTCTGGTTTGTTCCGCTCGTCGTGTGTCTTTATTCCCTCCCTGGTCTGGTTTGTGCCCTCCCTCGTTGTCTTTATTCCCTCCCTGGTCTGTTTGTTCCTCCCTCGTTCTTTTTCCTCCCTGGTCTGGTTTGTTCCCTCCCTCGTGTGTCTTTATTCCCTCCCTGTCTGGTTTTGTTCCCTCCCTCGTGTGTCTTTATTCCCTCCCTGGTCTGGTTTGTTCCCTCCCTCGTGTCTTATTCCCTCCCTGGTCTGGTTTGTTCCCTCCCTCGTGTGTCTTTATTCCCTCCCTGGTCTGGTTTGTTCCCTCCCTCGTGTGTCTTTATTCCCTCCCTGGTCTGGTTTGTTCCCTCCCTCGTGTGTCTTTTTTCCCTCCCTGGTCTGGTTTGTTCCCTCCCTCGTGTGTCTTTATTCCCTCCCTGGTCTGGTTTGTTCCCTCCCTCGTGTGTCTTTATTCCCTCCC
>NW_028234425.1:31653000-31655500 GCF_977035675.1 Penaeus japonicus | reverse complement strand
GATTCCATGACTGACCGCCGCTGGAGATGACTGATGACACCTGAGGACTGATGGGATTTTAAAGTTCATAGTCTAGGGTGGCTAATGAGGCCTAGGGAGGAGGAGGAGCTTTAGGGGGAGGGGAGGGGCGTGAGATTTTGTTGTTGTTTTTATTTTGCTGTTGTCGTTTCTTTCTTTGTTGGTGATGTATTTGCGTGCGGGATAGTAGCGGAGGAAGGAAAATGTTTCGGTGTTGTTATTGTTTTTATTTTTTTTTATTGTTTGTTTACTTGGAAGCTTGAGATCAGTCAATCAGTCTCCAAGCGATACTACAGGTAATAGTGTAAAGGCTAATGTGCTAGAACGGCGGGGGGAAGGGGGGTGGGCTATGAGGGAAGAGAGGGAGACAGTGAGAAAGGCAGATTGGGGCGTGGTTGCGGGCCGACGGGCGGACGGGCGGACGGGCGAATCGCGGTTGCGGGAGCGGTTGGCCTCCGAGGGCGTCCTAACAGCTTCACGTCCATCGGGACAAAAGACAGGTGAAAAATGGTAGAACCCCACGAGGCGAACTGGCCTCTCTGGCCATCCCTTCCCCTTGTCCCTTCCCCTACCCCTTGTCCCTTCTCCTACCACCCCCTACTCTTACCCCTTATCCGTTATCTCTTCCCCTACTTTTCCACTTACCCCTGTTTCTACCTTTATCCCTTCCCCTACCCCTTCCCCCTGCCACTACCCCTGACCTATTATCTTACCTTATAACTGACGTCGACTTCTACCCTTACTCCTACCCCAACTTGTTTTTGTATTATTACCCTTACCCCAACTTCACCCCTACCAGCTTCTCAACTGTACCCTGACCTCAACCCACACCCGAACCCCTAACTCCAATTCCAACTCTTACATTTACCCCGACCCCCATCCCAACCCCGACCTCACTCCCTACTCGCAACCCTTCCCCTTCCCTTTCCCCTTCTTCTTTCCTTTCCCCTTCCCCCACCCCAACTTCTTCTCCTCTCCCTTCTCATTCCCCCACCCCAATTCCTTCACTTTTTTCCACCCATTCCCTTTCTCCTTCCCTCTTCTCCCACCCCTTCCCCCACCCCTTCCCCTTCCCCCACCCCAACTCCTTCTCCTTCCCCTTCCCCTTCCCCCACACTTTGTACTGCTCACCCCTATGCCAGCTCTTCTCATGATCGCTGACATCAATGTTTATTCAGCGCTGTTATATGCAGTGCGGGACTAGGGAGAGAATGAGAGAGAGAGAGAGAGAGAGAGAGAGAGAGAGAGAGAGAGAGAGAGAGAGAGAGAGAGAGAGAGAGAGAGAGAGTTTTGATACGATATGTGACACACAAAAAAGTCCCAAAATCATTCCCTCTCTCCCGAAGGTGACAACTTCCGCCCACGTCATAAGTCTATCGCAGTAAAGTATGACACGTGAATAGTATTTTATTCCAGAATGATCCACGTTTCGCCAAACCGCGTCGGCAATTCAGGAGGGCTGAAAAAATCGACCTTGTGCACCGTTCAAATTGCACGTTTTATTACAGAGGAATAATCTTCCTGACTGAGGAGGGGGAATTGCATGTTAGGGGTAGGGGGGGAGGCGTGAGGTGGGGATATCGGCGAGGGGGTGGGCGTGAGGTAGGGGAAGAGGGAGGCGTCAAGGCGGTGACTTGGAAGAAAACCAGCAAGAAAAGCAGTAGGAGTTTTAGGAAATGGATGTGGACTACATGGGTAAAAGTTCTACTGGAAAGTTAAAAGAGAATTTAAGATGTGCGCTTAAAGTGTGATTGTGAATAGTTCATTACTTCGAAAACGGGAAAAGGTATTTTGATAAAAATGTAAATTGCTCTCACACACACACCCCCACCCACACACACACACATACACACACACACACACACACACACACACACACACACACACACACACACACACACACACACACACACACACACACACACACACACACACACACACACACACACACACACACGTACACGTACACATTAAAAAAAGAAGAAAACATTCACTAAAAATATATTCGAACGAAAAGGAATACAGAATTAATAATTTTCCGCGTTCCCTCATGCCAGCGCCATTTTTATCCTTTAAAGTGAGGTGCGACGGTTTGGTGCAACAATTAAATTGAAGGAGCTCTCTGCAAGCCGAAAAATGGTCTTGGTCAATTAATTATCGGCAGAAGGCGAGACTCTGATGAGACTGAAATGCTGAATGTTAATGAGTTTTTTTATTTTTATTTTTTTCTGATACCAAAAATGGAAAAAGAAATGCTAGGATTTTAAACACTTTTTTCTGGGGGTGGGGATGTTTGGTTGTTTTTTGTTGTTGTTTTGTTACACTTGGTAGGATTATTTTTGCATTTTTTTTTGCTTTGTTTTTGTTGTTTTGTTTATTGTTGTTCTTGTTATGACCATTAGTGTTGTCGTCATGAGGATCTTGTTGACGTTCTTCCTTTCTTTTCTCTTTCTATTTCTTTTTTTCCTTCCTTCATTTCTCT
>NW_028234425.1:31633000-31643000 GCF_977035675.1 Penaeus japonicus | reverse complement strand
GGTAAGTGTAGGAGAAAGTACACACACACACACACACACACACACACACACACACACACACACACACACACACACACACACACACACTCACACTCACACACACACACACACACACACACACACACACACACACACACACACACACACACACTCACACTCACACTCACACACACACACACACACACACACTCACACTCACACTCACACACACACACACACACACACACACACACACACACACACACACACACACACACACACACACACACACACACACACACACACACACACACTCACACTCTCTCTCTCTCTCTCTCTCTCTCTCTCTCTCTCTCTCTCTCTCTCTCTCTCTCTCTCTCTCTCTCTCTCTCTCTCTCTCTCTCTCTCTCACTCACAACCCCCATACACACACAGCCAAACATCGCCCCTTCAGACACAACCTCACCCTCACACCTTCACACACACAAGATAAACGCGTTAAACTTCGAACAAAGGACAACGTCGGAAGAATTGAAGTTTGAGAAGTTGGCGCGATGTGGTGCCGTTTGGGAGCATTGTCAGGATACCTGTGAAAGGGTGAGGGCGAGGGGCGGGAGAGAGAGAGAAAGTATGCCAAGAAGGAAACTGGGTGAGGGAAGGAGTAAGTAGAAGGGAAGAAAGGGGAAGAGAGGAGGGATCGGAAGAGAAGGGAAGAGAAACGGTGGCAGGTATAGGGAGCAATTCAAATGGTTAAGGAGGAATTAAAAAATGATGTCACCGTAGAAGGAGAGGAGGTCGAGTTACTGACAGTGTATATGAATATGCAGTGAAAATACCGTCAGTGTATTGAGACATTACTGAAACATTATTTGTATTTTTCCTCGATCAATGATAGTATTTTATATATATTTCGCTATACTCTGTCATTAATCCCATCACTCCTTATACACTGACGGGATTAATGACAGTATAGCGAAATATGTATAAAATACAATCATTGATCTAGGAAAAATACAAATAATGTCTCAGTATTCGGAGAGATAAAAGGATTGCCATTGTACAAGGAATAAGATTGTCTCTGTTTAAGGAGATAAATACTGTCATTGTATAAGGAAAAACTAGAAACAGTAAAAGGGTAAGAATTCAAAGTAATTAGAAAGATGGCTAGGAAACAGTATGGAGGGATATTTTTTTTCTGGCATATGTGCAAAAATGAGAATGTAATAACATGAGAATGAGCTGAGAGAGGAAGAGAAGAAACGAACGTAGAGAAATAAGAAGAAGGAACGTGAAAAACAACAACACATGCAGAGACGGAGGAGAGGATAAATGTAAGGGGAATAGGAGAGGTGGATCAGGTCCCGAGAGGATAAGGACGAGAGTGGACAAGGGTGGATAAGAGTGGATAAGAGCGGGCTTGCTTGAGAATCTCTCTGCGTCACTCGTGATGATCTTGAGGGTCCTAGCGGCGGATGTGCATCTGGTTGCATGATTGATCCTCTTGCGTAAAGCGATTCAGCTGCCCTGCTCTGACTGGCCGATTGCATATGCTGAGGAGGGAGCTTACTGCAAGCATATCCTGTCTCCTGGAATTACCTGTATCTGGGCTTTGGGCTCCTTGTGTCCTCGCCGTCAGCTCTCTACGGTTCTGTCTCTTTCTTCTCTGTCTTTCTGTCTGTCTGTCTGTCTGATTCTCTCTTTCTCTCTCTCTCTCCTCTCTTTCTCTTTTTCTCTTCCTTCCCCCCCCCCAACTCAAAGGAACATTTGTGTGATTCCTTCGCTATTTGGGTCTCCGAGAGGACAGATGTTTGGTACGTAGGACGTTTAGTTCGAAGGAAGTTCACCACGAATTATGTTAGTTAGAAGGATGTTTAGTGAGGATATTTAGTCCGACTGATGCTTTGCGCGAAGGATATTCAGCGCAAAGGACAGTCAGCGTGCAGGACCTCCTAGAGAGACGTCCATCATCGAGCCGAGATCTCCCCCGCGGCGTTTTATAGGCTTTCTCCGAGCGACGGGTGGAGTGGGGGTTGGTGGGGTAGGGGGGCGGGTGGGGGTCAAGCCCTCACCCGCCGGTCAAGGGGTCTTTCCTTGCCAACTTTCTCGTGGCCTAAAAAATGAACTTTCTCCGCTTGTACACTCTCTCCTTTTTTATGCCGCGCTCTTTGTTCTGCGTTTTCTTTCTTATACTATTTCATTTCCCCTTCTTCCCTTCCCTCCCTCCCTCTCTTCCTTCCTCCCCTCCTTTATTCACCCCCCTACTCCCTCTCTCCCCTCCCCCTATCCCAATGAGTCTTTACCTCTCCCTCATTTCTCTCTTTCTCTCTCTTTTTATCTCAATTTCCCAGTATGTGTATGAAAGCATTATGGCTTATATACGTGTGCAATTGCACATGGGAGATATTCAGCCTTATCTGATAGTGCCACAGGCGGAGTTAGGAGGGACGTGGTGACGCAAACTTAGCTAATGACAGAGGCCATCTGGGGACCTGCTGCAGCCTCCCTCCTTCCCTTCTTCCCTCCATCCCTTCTTCCCTCCCTCCCTTATTCCCTTCTTCCCTCTCTGCCTTCCTCCCTCCCTCCTTCCTTCCTTCCTTCCTTCCTTCCCTCCCTTCTTGTCTTCTTCCCTCTCTCCCTTCCTTCTTCCCTCCCTTCCTTCTTCCCTCCCTACCTCCTTTCCTTCTTCCCTCCCTACCTCACTTCCTTCTTCCCTCCCTACCTCCCTTCCCTTTTCCCTCCCTACCTCCCTTCCTTCTTCCCTCCCTACCTCACTTCCTTCTTCCCTCCCTACCTCCCTTCCCTTTTCCCTCCCTACCTTCCTTCCTTCTTCCATCCCTACTTCCCTTCCTTCTCCCCCCCCCCCCTCCTCGCCGCGCTAATGTCAGGATTGATGTCCTCCTAACTCTTATTAATATCGCTAATGATCCCGGCCTCCTCGACTATAATGACAGCGACAAGGGGAGCGGCACAGGGAGGGAGGGGGAGGGGAGGGAAAGGGGGCGAGGGAAGGGGGGAAACAGCAGGCTGATTAAGCTTGATTAAGAGGTTTACAAACTAGTGAGGCAGATTCGTCTTGCAGGGGAGTGGCGGGGGTAAGGGGGAGGAGCGGAGAGGGAGGGGAGGAGAGGTGGGGGTGGTAAAGGGGAAGGGGGGAGGGAATAAGGTAGGGGGAGGGGGAAAGGAGAAGGATAAGGTAGAGAATGGGTAAGGGAGGAAAGAGGGTAGAGGAGGCAGGGGAAGAGTGAGAGAGGATGAGGTTGGTGAAGGGAGGGGGGAGGGTAAAAAAAAGGAGAGGAGAGAGAGAGGATAGAATAGGGGATGGAAAGGGGACGAGAGAGAAAGGATAAAGGCAAGGGAGGGGAAGGGACGATACGATACGGTGATATGATAACGTCACGCGCTTTCCCTAATGGCATACGAGGGATTTTAAGGGCCGGGCACCTAATCGCTGTGACTGATTTGACAATGGAGAGCCACCTGACATTAATCCATATGAAAAGCTTCGGCTGATTTCGTGCGGTGTAAGTGGAGGGCGCAGTACAAGTGTGGAGGGCCAGGGGGATTATAGGTCGCTGAATATTACACGCGGATGGAAGTTCGAATTCACGGCGTATCGTATTGCTGGTCGACGACGAGCTTGTACGCACCTGTGTGGTTTAGAAAGGTTAGATCAGACGAAAGTACAGAGTGAAGGACGTCGTTTGTAAGTATATAAATCAGAACGGATCTCTTAACCAGAGAACGGTATGGGGCGCCGTGGCATGATCAGATGTTCCTCGCCGTGCCCCCTCCCGGCTCCGTGCGCTCCCCCTCCTTCTCCTCCTGGTCCCGGAAGCAGTCGACATGTCGGAAATTGGTCGCTGCCGCTGGGTGTTTCCAGCAGAAGTCCGTTTTTGTACGTGCGTAGTATGATATCGGTACGCGCGTCCAAGTACAGTAAGGTCACCCTTCCCTCACTCAGTTAGGAAAGGGTGGAAAGGAGGGAGATAAATTCAGACGACCACAAGCAGAGAGCAGAGACCAAGACACGTGAGAGCTAGTTTCAGGGAAGGACAAAGAAATACTAAAACCCATAGAGTGGGAGAAGAACGTAAGGATAGGTACACGTCCAGGGACGAAGGGAAGGGAAAAAGGATAGGCTGTACCGATCGGCTAATGCATATAATGGCTCTTGTTCCCGGCCGAACGTCCCTCTGCATTACCCAAGAGGAAGTCCGGCCGGTCCCTCTCTCCCGTCTTGGAAGATCCCCGTCCGCGCCTTCCCTGCTCCCTCTCCCCTGAGACGTGGAGGCCGTTTCGATAATGTATGCTGCTTTTGCTTTAGGTCGTAGAGGCTCTGCAACATTAAATCTGGCCTGGACATCGAGGCAACTGCGGAGGGTCGCTAGGGTTAGACGCCAAACATGCAAGGATTTCGTCAAGGGTTGGCATGTAGGATTTTGCAAAGAAAAATACGTGTTTGTATGTGTTTATGATTCATGAAATATTTGGAGGTCTTTATGCAAATGGTTTGCGACTGTAGAAACTCGACAGAAAATACGATGGACATATAAGCTATGGCTGATGGGCCATATATAGATTTTCCAATATTTTTCAATGAATAATATCTCAGATCCCTCGCATGTCTGTTGTTTCCATCGCATGAGTGTTGTCCAGGAATTATCCTAAATTGTACAACGCACCAACAGTACGAAGAAATCTATTGAACATCTATTGAACAGTCCCCTTGAGTACAAGACAAGGTATTGATGCTGGCCAGATAATGAATTATGGATGCTGCTTCGTGGTCTAACACGCGATGAATAAAAGGATTCTCGCCATCGTCCAGAGCAGGAAAGGTAACCGGAATCTTTCTGCGGACACAAGAGACCAGACACTGTGGATTCCAAACACAAACATCCATATTTGAACACTGTTTCTTCTATATGAATGCTGGAACACGAAGAGATGGTCTCATTCTTTCGCCTTTCTCTCTCTCTCTCTCTCTCTCTCTCTCTCTCTCTCTCTCTCTCTCTCTCTCTCTCTCTCTCTCTCTCTCTCTCTCTCTCTCTCTCCTCTCTCTCTCTCTCTCTCTCTCTCTCTCCTCTCTCTCTCCTCTCTCTCTCTCTCTCTCTCTCTCCTCTCTCTCTCTCTCCTCTCTCCTCTCTCTCTCTCTCTCTCTCTCTCTCTCTCTCTCTCTCTCTCTCTCTCTCTCTCTCTCCTCTCTCTCTCTCTCTCTCTCTCTCTCTCTCTCTCTCCTCTCTCTCTCTCTCTCTCTCTCTCTCTCTCTCTCTCTCTCTCTCTCTCTCTCTCTCTCTCTCTCTCTCTCTCTCTCTCTCTCTCTCTCTCCCTCCTCTCTCTCTCCTCCTCCCCTCCTCTCTCTCTCTCTCTCTCTCTCTCTCCCTCTCTCTCTCTCTCTCTCTCTCTCTCTCTCTCCCTCTCTCTCTCTCTCTCTCTCTCTCTCTCTCTCTCTCTCTCTCTCTCTCTCTCTCTCTCTCTCTCTCTCTCTCTCTCTCTCTCTCTTCATCACCATTATATCTTTTCCTCGTCATAAATAAACATCTTCAAAAGAGACGAAACTTAGTGAATTCCAGATCATGATATTATGAAACTTTTATTTTTGCTTCAACAAATATCATCTGCTCCCCCCTCCTCTCTGGAGTCATTGTTTTTCTTCTTCCTCCTACGCACACCTTTATTCTTAGTCTTCCTCCTCTTCCTCTTCTTCCCGTTCCTTCCTTCCTCTTCCTCCGTCTTCTTCTTTTCTTCATCTACTTCTTACTCTTCTTTTTCTTCTCTTCTTCCTCCTCCTCTTTTACTTCTTCCTTTTCTTCCTCCCCATCTCCTCCTCCTCCTCTTCTTCCTCCTCCTCCTCCTCCTCCTCCTCCTCCTCCTCCTCCTCCTCCTCCTCCTCCTCCTCCTCCTCCTCCTCCTCCTCCTCCTCCTCCTCCTCCTCCTCTTCCTCGCTTTCCCCTTTCAGCAGATGGTTTAATATGCGACCCCGGGACCCCGTTCTATGTATTATTAAAGACAACGTGAGATTGGATATGGTACCTCCCCAGGGTTCGAGTGTGGCCTTGTTCCTCCCGTGTTATTGATAATGTTCCCTATTTCTGGCCATCGCGATGTTTCTCGCTATTATTGCGCAATTTAGCGTTGTCTACTAAAAAAGCGGGTTCATTCGCGTGTCCCGGCTTTTACGGTGGCGCTGAAAGACGAGCGTGCAAAAGTATACATGGTTGGCTTTGCGTTAGGTTCTTCTTAGGTCTTTTTTGGTAGATTAGAGGGCAAGAATATGAATTGGTTGATAGAATAGAGTGCAATGTTATGTATGTGGTGATAGATTAAAGAACAAAAAATAGGCATGGCAAGTCTTGATAGATTAGAGTACAAAAGTATGCAAATTTATTTTTGCCTTTGTTTCTTCTAACCCATTTTTTTCTGTGCTGTTGAACGTATAGTCTTCCCACTCACCTATTGTTGTTGGAGTGAGAGAAAAACGCATTGAGTATTTTACTACCTTAAATTCTTTGTATATTTGCAATGAATGGTTCAACACGCTTAGAGGGAGGCACCTTCCCAGTGTAAAATAGAACAGTTCTACTTTTAGATTTGTCTTTCAGCATTTCACTCGGTTTGTATTATTAAGCGTTCACAAAATGATGGATATTTTTGAATGGATATATGTGTATGGGTTTCTCTCAAATTGATATCGCTTTTTTGGAATCTTAAGTTCATGCAAATATTGTACATTTCTCCGTCCACCTTCATCTTCTTTTTTTTCTTATTCTTCTTCTCCTCCTCAATTTTCTCATCTTCGTTCCTTTCCTCCTCCTCTTCCTTCTTTTCCTCCTCGTCTTCTCATTATTATTTCTCCCCTTTCTCCTCCTCCTCCTCCTCCTCCTCCTCCTCCTCCTCCTCCTCCTCCTCCTCCTTCTTCTCTTCCTACATATCCTCCTTCTTCTCCTCCTACTCTCCCTCCTCCCCTCTCCTCCATCAGGAAAATGTGCTTGTATATCCGGATATCAATTATATACTGTTCTTATATTATACACTCCTGGCTATATTATGTTTTTTAACGGAAAATCAAGTGTACGGAGAAAGAAAAAACGTGGAATTTTTTTTCCACTTATTTATATATTTTGAGTAAAATAGAATATGTACAGCAAAGAAAGATAAAGAAAAAAAGAAAAAAAGAAAAGAAAAGAAAAATAATTAAATATATATATATATATATATATATATATATATATATATATATATATATATATATATATATATATATATAAACGGAAACGGCATATTTTTTATATATAACAATTGTGCGTAGATGATTTAGAATAATATGAAAGAAATAATAATTAGACAGTGATTTGTCAGGTATTTTGTTCTGGAAGAAAATACACACGCAACATGATTTTAACCACGCGGTCCAAAAACGACATAGCTGAAAATCTTGTGACATGTTGCTCAACAGGCATGCTCTGGGATTTTGTTTTTATTTAATTCGTAAAAAGTAGACCTACCGGCGGTGTAATCTATGTAACTGTTAAAAGAATGTTGGATTTCACGTTGGACTTTTAACAAATGCAGTATTTTACTTTAGGTTTGTATAAATATCGTTCAAAAATGTTGTAATTCACTTTAGACTTGTATAAATGTCGTCACACACAAGACTTTTATCATTTCGGCCTCAGTCTGTAACGGAATGGGGGAAAAAAATATATATAATATATACATATATATATATATATATATATATATATATATATATATATATGTATATATATATATATATATATACATATACATATACATATACATATTTACATGTATGTGTATATATATATATATATATATATATTATATATATATATATATATATATATATATATATATATATATGAATATACATATATATATATTCATATATATATACACACATATACATATACATATACATATACATATACATATACATATTTACATATATGTATATATATATATATATATATATATATATATATATATATATATATATATATATATATATTAAAAGTACGCTATTTTTTAAAATCCCCCAAAATCAGTGAATACCGACAAAGACTCATTATTGAAGGAAGGGGGATGATGAAATAATTAAATACCACAAAAAAGTGAATTTCTCCCGATGACGTCGCATTAATTAAATGGGAATGGCATGTGTTGCAAGGAAGACCTGCGGACAAGGAATTCTTCATCATGCCTTTTTTGTCTGTTTGTTTGTTGATCTTTCTCTCTATCTATCTATTTATCTATCTATCTATCTATCTATCTATCTATCTATATATATATATATATATATATATATATATATATATATATATATATATATATATATATATATACACATATGTGTGTGTATGTGTGTGCATGTGTGTGTATGTTTGTGTGTGTATGTGTATATGTATATATATACATATAGAGAGAGATAGATAGTAGATAGACATATATATACATACATATAAGTATATATATATATATATATATATATATATATATATATATATACATATATGTATATATATATATAAATATAGATAGATAGATAGATATACATATAAATATGAATAAATATATATACGTATATATATATATATATATATATATATATATATATATATATATATATATATATCTTCCTCTTTCGTCCACCTATTCCCCTAAAGACATGAGAGACAGAGACACAAAGGCAGGCATAGAGACAGAGAGCGAGGACGTGTGTAACTAATAACACCTAATATGATTCTGTAAATCTCATGTTACTAACAATAGCGAGGAAGCATAGAATATATTATTTAGAATTATGTGGGTAGTAGTATTCCACTTGAGAGTACATGACGTAAATTGTTTTTTGTTCTCAATTCAGTAGGATGATCGTGTATATATTGCAATTCAGAAGGCAAGATTATAGATATTTCTTTATCAATACTGGAGGTACCGCTCAGATTTTTTTAGCCCCTCTTTTCGCGCCTTTCTCTCCCTCCCTCTGTGACCCTCGGCCTCCCCCTCCTTCTTCCTCCCTCTCTGTCTCTTGTCTCTTTCCGCCTTCTACTTCCTGTTTCTTTCCATCATTCTTATCCTTTATCTGCTTCTTGTACACACCCCTCTCCCTTTCCCCTTATGTTTCTCTCCCCTACTCACTAGCCCCCCCCCCCCCTCTCTCTCCTCTCCCTTTGTATCTTGCCTCCATCCTGACCCTTTATCTGCTCCTTCCCCCCCTCCCTCTTCTCTCCCTCTTCCCTCCCTCTCCCCTCCCACTACTCCCTAACCCCTCCCACCTCCTAAAATAGTAAAGGGGGGGGGGAGAAGGGGGTTAATTACCGTTGGTGGCGATGCTCGGGGGAGCGCTAACCCCCCCTATCCTGATTCTCCTTCCGCAAGAGTGGCTAGCTGGGGACTGCCCCCCCCCCCTCCCCGCCTCATCGTTACAAGAGGCTTACGTATTTCTGCTTTTCTCTGTCGTCATTTTTTTTTCTTTTTTTCATAGCATGTGATACACTGTGTTTATTATAATTATTATATATATGGTAGGTTGAAACTTGTCCGGAGGGAAGAGTGTGTGGTGGTTAGTGTTTGTGTGTGTGTGTGTGTGTGTGTGTGTGTGTGTGTGTGTGTGTGTGTGTGTGTGTGGTCTCTCCCCTGTTATTTATTCTCTCTCTATCTCTCTATCTATCTCTCTGTCTATCTCTCTCTATCTCTCTATCTATCTATCTCTATCTCTCTATCTATCTATCTCTCTTGGCATCATCATCATCATCATCATCATCATCATCATAATCAATACTATTGTTGTTGTTATTAGTATCATTATTGTTAGTAGTAGAGCTGTTATTAATTTGTTCTTGTCCTTGTTATTATAATTGTCATTATCATTTATTATCTTTAAAAATTATTTATTGAAACTACTGTTGCTGTCTGCTTTTTACCATGTTCAGTATTATCAACTGTAGACGTAGGAGCAGTAGCCGTAGTAAACACTCTTATTATTGTTATTAGGGGA
>NW_028234425.1:31625500-31628000 GCF_977035675.1 Penaeus japonicus | reverse complement strand
ATGGAAAGTTTTGAGTGTCAGCGGGTGACAATTGCGTGTGAGATCATAGTCTCATCCGTAAAAGAGAAACACACACACACACACATATGTGTGCGTGTGTGTTTGTGTTTGTGTATCTGTTTATTAATTTATGCTTCTTAATCTTTATTTCTTTCTTTTCACTTTGTTTTGAGTATTTTTACAAGTTGACAAAAAAATGATTCGTTGAAGAGTCATCTGTGCGGCGACAGTTGGCGGACGGATTCGATCTACCCGCAAGCGTTAATTAGATTGACTTGGATTCTTAACGTCTGTATTTGACGCACATGCACACACATGTACTTTTCTGTGTATGTGTATATGTCTTGTCTATAATATATATAAAATATATAATATCTATATATATATAAATAAAATATATAAATATATATATAAATTGTATATTTATATATTATATATAAAAATAATATATATATAAATATAATATATATAATATATATATATATATATTATATATCTGTTTACACTATTAGGTCTATATCGTTGTACTTCCCGTAATTTGATCACATTCGCCTCTGCTCAGAAATCAGACTTGCATAATCGCGATATTTACTTCCAGTGAAACTTCCGTGAAAGCGGCATGCACTCCGGCGAGCCGCTTGAAATGCGCTTCCATGTCACTGACACATGAGTGACTCGGCGCACCTCATCTGTGACGTCACGGATCCCTGCAAATTGAATCCAATTGGAAGCCATTTTTGTTCTGCAATTTTACTGGAAAGTAATGCAATTGTCCGGCTGGTGAAATATGTATCTTTAACTGTTTTAGACTGTGACTGTCGTTGCTGGTGGACATGTTGAAGTTAAACGTCAGTTGTTTTTATTTTTGAAGTTGGATTTCTTCGTTTGTTATTATCATCATTATATTATAACCATTATAAATTTATTATTATTATTACTATTGTTATTGTTATTGTCATTTTATTTATAACTACTGGCTTTGCTATTGTTATTGATATTATTATTGATGTTGCTATTATCATTCATATTATTATATTTCGGGACCACCATCATCATCATCGTTATCGTTATCGTCATCATCATCATCATCATCATCATCATCAGCATCATCATCAGCATCATCATCATCATCAGCATCAGCATCATCACTATCAGTCCTCACCACCATAATCATCATCACTATCATAATTATCAACATCACATCATCACCACCATCATAATCATCATCATCCATCATCACCACCACCACCATAATCATCATCATCATCACTATCATCACCATCATCATCACCCTACTTGCAACGACCAAAACGACGCATGCAACACCTACGACCATTAATGTCGCCAATTATCAGATCTTTAGCATCGCGAGCATTTATCTCAAGAGCATCACACGTCCTCGTCTTAGAACGATAAGACACCCTGGTCCGTTCGGGACCGTCGTGTCGGTCAGGACCGTCGTGTCGTTTGAGACCGTCGTGTCGGTCAGGACCGTCGTGTCGTTTGAGACCGTCGTGTCGTTTGAGACCGTCGTGTCGGTCAGGACCGTCGTGTCGTTTGAGACCGTCGTGTCGGTCGGGACCGTCGTGTCGTTTGAGACCGTCGTGTCGGTCAGGACCGTCGTGTCGTTTGAGACCGTCGTGTCGTTTGAGACATGACCGACGTGACGTTTGATTGAGACCGTCGTGTTGTAGGATCGTGAACCGTCGAGTCGTTCGCCTGGACCGGCGTGGTTCGTTTTTTGAGACCGTCGTGTCGGTCAGGACCGTCTGTAGTTTTGAGTAACCGTCGAGTCGGTGCGGGGGACCCCGTCGTGTCTTTTGAGGGAGACCGTCGTGTCGGTCCGGGACCCGGGCGTGTCGGTCTGACAGTCGTGGTCGGTTTGAGACCGTCCGTTTCGTTCGTGACCCCGTCGAGTGGTCGGACCGTCGTGTTTGGTCGGACCGTCGTGTCGTCGGAACCGTCCCTGTCGTTGAGGACCGTCCGTGTCGGGTCGGAACCGCCGTGTGTCGTTTGAGGAGACCGTCGTGGTCGGTCGGGACCACGTCGTGTCCGTTTCGGGACCGTCATGTCGTTTCGGGACCGTCGTGTCGGTCGCTGACCGTCGTGTCGGTCGGGACCGCGTGTCGTTCGTCGTGTCGGTCAGGACCGTCGTGTCGTTTGAACCCTCGGTGTCGGTTCCGGACCGACGTGTCGGTTTGAGGAACCGTGTGTCGTTCGGGACCGTCCGTGTCCGTTTTGACCGTCGTGTCGTTCGGGAGGACCGTCGTCGTGTCGTTCCGGGACCGCTGGATCTGTCGGGACCGTCCGTGACGGGGACGGGACCGCGTCGTTGTGTTTTGAGACCGTCGTGTCGTTTGAGACCGTCGTGTCGTTCGGGACCGTCGTATCGGTCGGGACAGTCGTGTCGTTCGGGACCGTCGTGTCGTTTGAGACCGTCGTGTCGTTTGAGACCGTCGTGTCGGTCGGGACCGTCGTGTCGGTCGGGACCGTCGTGTCG
>NW_028234425.1:31620500-31623000 GCF_977035675.1 Penaeus japonicus | reverse complement strand
GGGGGAGGGGAGGGGGGAGGGGTTAAAAGGTGTAGAGCCGGGGAGGGGGATGAAACGTCTTGATTACGAGATGGCGTTAATTACATTTCTTAATTGTGCACGAGGATGTTGTGAAGAGGTGGAGAAGGGGGGCTGGTTTTGCAGGAATGTATTTGATTTTGGTTTTGAGAACAAAAAAATCGTTATATATACAATGTATACACATGAATAGGATAAGTATAGATATAGATATAGATATATCGCAATATTTACTTCCAGTGTGCGTGTGTGCGTGTGTGTGTGTGTGTGTGTGTGTGTGTGTGTGTGTGTGTGTGTGTGTGTGTGAATTCGTGTTAAATATTATAGTTCCAAGGTCCAGATTAATGATGAGAGATACTCCAATCTGTCACGTTTAGGAAGGGAAGCTCTCCGCGCCTTCCGCCGAACTGACAGAGTTAACAGACAAGCAGCGAAGTTCGAACTTCTCTCGCAAGGAGGCTAAGACAGCATGGACCGCTGTGACTCATAATTTGGATTAGAGACATCTAGGGGATTAAATGAGGGGGATGATATGCCACTGTATAAAATAGATAAGATGAAATAGACATGATTGTTGGGTCAGTGTGAGTGTGAAAGGGTATGTGACAGTAGAAGTCAGTGTGGAAAGGGAAGCCAGCTTATTAGTGTGAGGATGAGAGCAACTTCATATAGACAAAGTCATCAGTCAGCCAATTAACTCCAACGCTAAGGTTTGCTAAGACGTTCAGTGTTTGGAAAAAAAGTGACGGAATACCGGAGCCTTGATAATACAAGGCGATTTTACGCGAGATGAAGGGGATACGATCTTAGAAGCTTTTTGTTTCTACATTTTTTTGAGTAGCGTACCTTTTTTTTATTTTTCTTGTGTATTTTTTTCTGTCTTCTAGAGCTGGCTGAGTAATTAGGATTAATGCGAAGACTTTTATGCGGAACAGATTTCGGTAAAAGGTTCCCCATTCGCGACTTTGAGCGTACTGTGGTCAAGGAGTTTTCTTCATGGTAACATATGATCTGCATTTCCGTAGCTGATTGAAAGAGAGGGAGGGAGAGAGAGAGAGAGAGAGAGAGAGAGAGAGAGAGAGAGAGAGAGTAGGCGGTAGGATTGAAATTTATTTTATTTTTGTTTCCCCTCTAGGCTTTTTCTTGACAGTCGTTTCCTTCCCTCTTCTCCCTCCCGGTGCTACGTCCCCTCGCCTACTCCCCTTGCCTCCTCCCTTGCCTCCTCCCTTTGCCTCCTACCCTCGCCGCGGTCGTGGCCGGCGGGCTTGGATGAAGTTTATTACTACACCTCGTACAGGCCGGCCGCGCGGAAATGGTTTATTGTCGTCTTCATTTTGATCTGGCGAAAGGAGATGTAGCGGAGAGGATCTTTTTGTAGGCTGCTCCTCCGGCTCAGAGGATAGGCCTATCTACGTGATAACGAGGGCAGTTCTTACGGCTGCGTAACTGCTTCATCCTTCTTCTTATTGAAATGTACTCAAAATGAAAAAGATCAGTAAGTTCATTCAAGGAAACGTTGCGGGGAGGAAGACACAGGCCGCAGCTCCTCAAGGGTCTGTAATGTTCCTCGGGGTTTCGGCAGACTTTGCCTCTGTCAACAGGGTGAGCAAAGAACAAATACCCTTTTGTTTCTCGTTTTCTTTCTGCCACGCTAGATGTTATTTTGATCGGTTGCTCTGTCTGTCACGTAACGTCAAAACAAGAAAAAGAAAAAGTAGGAGTCGCGAGCGATGACTTTTGAGAAACCATAATTGAGATTCTTGCGAGCCAGTACTTCGGACGTTTTACACATGACGCAAAATATGAGGAGGGGGTATGCGATATACTGTTATATTTAGCCTCCCCTCCCCCCCTGCATTAGCCAAAATAGGGAAGGAAAATTGCCAGTAATGACATGCACATAGAATCCCACCAATACCTGCTTGCCTCACCAGATGCTGTTTTATTTTCGGTGGGAATGTCCCTCTCGTTACTAATGCACTTGCTCCTTGTGGCGCCGCCCGTGTCCCTGCAGCCTCACGTAAATAAAGCACACAACATTGCAGAAGGAGGAGGGGGCGTCACCCAGGGGAATGTTAACCTTGTTGCCCCGCCCTCCCCCTAACCCTGCCTCTCCTGTACCCCCCCCCCTCTCCCCACCCTGCTGCTTTTGCCCCTACTCCTTGTCTGCCCCGTTCAACCGCCCCTGCCACGTGCTCCCCTTGCAATTTTAAGGGGGGGGGGAGGGTTGTACCCGGTGGGTTAAACATCGTACATGAATCCTTGTGTATGTATGTTTTTTTGTGCGAGTTTACATTGATATATATTTAGATAGGTATGCCTATATACAAATGTCCGTCTGTCTCTAATTATCTGTCCATTTATTTGTTTATCTATCTACCTATTTTTCTATTTACCTGTCTGTCAATATATATATATATATATATATATATATATATATATATATATATATATATATATATGTGTGTGTGTGTGTGTGTGT
>NW_028234425.1:31603000-31605500 GCF_977035675.1 Penaeus japonicus | reverse complement strand
GGGGACAGGGAACTTGTGCGTCACTCTGGTAATGATTGATGACTTGATTCAATGGTTATAAAAAGAAAGTGGATGATTTCCGGTGACTTGTGACTTGCTCAAGACTCAGGAGACTAGCCCTGTCTCTCAGGAAATTCCATCGTTTTCGGGCGATGTGTATATAACATTCTGATTTGAGGCGCGCCCGTAGGTGGAAGGGTGGAGACTCCTGGCGCAAGGGTCTGTAAACAAGCGCTGTCTATAATACTCGGAGACCTTATACTGTTGGACTGACTAGTTCGTTTTTACTATTTGTCTGTGTGTTTCTCTCTCTCTCTCTCATATGTAGATATATGATATAATATATATATATATATATATATATATATATATATATATATATATATATATATGTATATATATAATATATATATATATATATATATAATATATATATATATATATATATATAATGTATGTAGTATGTATGTATTTATCTGTTGTTGTTTTTTTGTGTGTGTGTTTGTGTATGTGTTTATATATATATATATATATATATATATATATATATATATATATATATATATATATATATATATATATATATATATGTGTGTGTGTGTGTGTGTGTGTGTGTGTGTGTGTGTGTGTGTGTGTGTGTGCATATGAATATATGTATGTATTTATCTCTCTCTCTCTCTCTCTCTCTCTCTCTCTCTCTCCTCTCTCCTCTCTCTCTCTATATATATATATATATATATATATATATATAATATATATATATATATATATATATATATATATATATATATATATGTGTGTGTGTGTGTGTGTGTGTGTGTGTGTGTGTGTGTGTGTGTGTGTGCACATATATAAATCTCTCTCTCTCTCTCTCTCTCTCTCTCTCTCTCTCTCTCTCTCTCTCTCTCTCTCTCTCTCTCTCTCTCTCTCTCTCTCTCTCTCTCTCTCTCTCTCTCTCTCTCTCTCTCTCTCTCTCTTTCTCTCTCTATCGCTCTTTCTATCGCTCTCTCTTCCGTTTGGTGGAAGCCTGCGTTTATGTTAACCCTTCTGGCTACAATCAGAAGGGAGAGGAAATTAATTTGTCCGTCGCAGTGTTATTTTTTATTTTTATTTATTTATTCTTTTGAAAGGGACAGTTGCTTTCATCGCCACCATCAGTTTCACTATCACCACTATTATCGCCAGTTAATCAGCTTGTGTGTTTGATTGTGTGACTGTAATATCTGTACCTTTGTGATTGTTTTTGTTGTTAGTGAGGTGTTGGTGTGTTGTAGTTGTGACTGATGTTAATGTTGGGATTTTGTTATGATTGTTATAATCATATATATTTTTATACATTATTATATGTATCATGTTATTATTATTATTTTTTATTATTAATATTATCATCAGTGTTGACATTATGATTATTACTATTATCATCATCATCACAATTATTTTTGTTATTTTTACTATCATCATTGGCATTAACCATCCTAGTTTAGTTTATGATTCCCTAGGAAATGCCAATGCAGATGCCCCTCCTCAGCCTAGCCTGGGCGAGAGAGAGCGAGGCTTGGGGGGGGGGGGTGATGGAGACGACACTAGACATGTCCGCCCAGATTGATGACGCGGGCGCGGCGAGGGCGGCGGTGCGTGCGGGTCGCGTGCCGTCCGTCGCCGGGGATTGAAGGGGTTAACTATGAGGGTTGATGGGGTTGATGATGGATGGCGCGGCGGTGGAAGGGGCCTACAGCACGTGGTCCTGTTTGGTTTGTCAACACGCCGTACCCGTCCCCCCCCCTCCCCCTTCCCCTCCCTGCCTTCTTTTACCCTTATCCCTCTCCACTCCCGTCTCCACTCTTCCCCTCTCTTCTACACTTCTACCCTCTTTTCTTCTTCCCTGCCTCTCCCCCTTCTTCCCTTCCCCTCCTACTCCTCCTCCTCCTCCTCTTCCTTCTCCTCCTCCTCCTCCTCCTCCTTCTCCCCCTCCTCCTCCTCCCCCTCCTCCTCTTCCTACTCTTACTCTTCCCCCTCCTTTTTCCTCCTACTCCTACTCCTCCCCCTCCTCCTCTTCCTCCTCCCTCTCCTCCTCCTCCTCCCCAACCTCCTCCTCCCCAACCTCCTCCTCCTCCTATCCTCATCCTCCCCCTCTTCTCCCCACCCCTTCCTCTTCCCCCCTAAGCTCGATTTTCTCTCTACGGAACACCAGATTTTTGCCGCTCTCCTTCGGCGTGGCAATTAAGGGGGCGAGACGATAATTGCCATTCTATTGCCACGTAGGAAATGTATAGTCCAATTATCAGGCCGCTTCCCTCACTCTGGGCTTCAATGATGTAGGTGTTTTGTATAGTTGGGAACCCGAAGCGCGGAGGAAAACGAGTCTGCTTGTTTGTGGCGTGCGGCGTTCGAGGCGAGAGAGAGGAAAAGGACAGCTGGAATTGGGGTAGGGGGGTGGGGGATGGGGTATGGGGGGTTAGAGGGTGTTTAGCATTCAACTTCGGCCTCTTGTTTGTTTGGC
>NW_028234425.1:31580500-31585500 GCF_977035675.1 Penaeus japonicus | reverse complement strand
CAATTTTACATACATTTTAACACAACTTTTAGCCACAAATTGTAAATATGCCAGAGTTCCAGCGCGTTAACGTATAACAATTCCAGTTAGCGGAACGTCGCTACTAATAGCGACTCCGGATAATATGTAAAATATAAGCGACAGTGTAATTAAGGGATGCAGCAGCAACAGGTAAACAGACTGCGTCATTATGCCACGTAAAGATGTCTTTTCAGCTAAATTACTCTTGAATATTCAGGCGCCGTGTTTACTGAGTGACGTGTGGACTCGGGCCCACCCAGGGAGGCCGAGTCAGGGAGAATTAATTGGTGTAGGGAAAGGGGACGTATCGAGGGGGGAGGGGGTCATGACTCTGGGAAGTCTCGGATTACACTTGTTGCTGGAGTGTGGGCAGCGGATACCCCTTTTACCTGCTCCTAGACACACAAATGTCACAGATACGCAAGCACGCACGAACACACGCACACGCGCTCAAAGAAAGCGAGATAGTTCACATTTAGCTGACCTATTTCTACATTCAGTTTTACTCTTTTTTTGAGCCTTTCTCACATGCATATAGCCTTCGAACCGCGACATCTTTTCCATGGAGTCTCACCCTTTGACTTTTTTTATCCTCGAGAGACATTTCACACATATTCCCAATAGGTTTGTTTCGGAGAGAGAGAAAGAAAGTATCCGTCCTTTCACACACACCCTTCCCCCTCCCCCCTCCCCCTTCCCCCTCCCCCTTAGAGGTTGTCGTAATCATAGCAGCTCGCTGGCGTCCCCGCTTGAACATTCTCATAAGCGCCGTAGACTGTCGCGCGCCCCCTTATTCTCTATTGTGTGGAGGTTGAGAGGAATCCAACCGCCTGTCCTCCACTCATTGTTCTTAGTGTGTGTGTGTGTGTGTGTGTGTGTGTGTGTGTGTGTGTGTGTGTGTGTGTGTGTGTGTGTGTGTGTGTGTGTGTGCTTTATCTTGTTCGGTTTATTATGACAAGAAATTCCTTTGGCATTTTAGCTCTTTATTTTACTTGGCCTTGCCGTGATCTAAACTTTCAGCCAGCAAATATTAAAGTAATCATCTATCAGCTGTTTACGTAGGAGCAATGTCTGTTATGAAATATTTTATTTCATGTCAACAAGGCAATAGTGTATTGTAACGTTTTAAAGCAGACAATAGAGTATAATCCCGCACAATTTTGTAACTTCTTGATAATCAGACATGAACTTTGGCATTTTGAGACGTGTGTATTCTATCCAAAATTGCTCAATGATAACTGTTGATTCATGATTCGCAAAACTTTTGTTCTTCGACCCATGAGCTGAATCCGCCCCCCGCCCCCCATCCCCCCTTAAAAATATGCAGTGTCCCATTCGCTCTTGCTGAAAAGAGAGAGAGAGAGAAGAAGATGATGAAGAAAAAGAAGAAGAAGAAAATGAACTCATATAGTAATATGACGAAGATCCAAGCGCTAATGAAGAAAGAGGAGGGAACGAGGGAACGCCGGCTGTAAGAGTAAGGACGTGTGACCTCACCTTCGTAATAGTCGGAATCAAGCGCTTGTGGTACCAGCACGTAATAGGGCACAGCTGTGTTTACGCTCTCAGGAACACGAGGAATCCTCCATGAATCTAACTCCCTTTCGACCCAAAGCAGTTGGGAGATGTTTGGTATAGCCCTTCTTCGAAAATACGGTAAGCACTGACATCAGGGTTACATAATATATGAGCGATGATGTGCCTCTATGTACACTTTCTCCGCGAAAGTGTACATCCAAAGCTGTAGGGAGAGATTTGATATCGCGTTTCCAAAGTACGGTAATCAAAGTGTTTATACTTAGTTCATAACGTTGACACTCTTCGATTTTAGCTTTCTCCGTCGTGTGCGATCAAAAAGTTTCCGAAGTAGTTTTGAGAACTTTCGGTATCGCAATTCGAAAGTACGCTAAGCAAGCACTGTACTCATGCATATTTACATCATTCACAAGGTCTGTGTGCTTATTTGTTGTACACTTTCTCCGCGAAGTAAGCTTAGTTGGTTTTACGTGTAATCCTATCTTACTCCGACCTTCTTCTGATACAAACCGCTTCTTCTTACTTATTTTCATGGTCGTCCAAGCTGTGGAAATACTTATAGAAATGGATTTGCATCATTATGTAAAGGATCGAAAAACTTTTATACCTTTACTGTATTACCATTGTTGTTCTTAACATTAGTATGACTTTTACAAACAATGCATTTGCTTATATAGACATTGACATCAATGTATCTCGGTTCTTTATTATAGGAAAATATTTGCGACAATTAAATTGAATGAAGTGGAAATCACTGCATTGATCCTTAGGTCTTGGGTTCGGCGATTCGACAGCGGCCCAGAACAGCTTTCTACATCTAGAAGACTCGCTGCGTTGTGGTTCTCTCTCTCTCTCTCCCTCCTTTCTCTCTCTCTCTCTCCTTTCTCTCTCTCTCTCTCTCCTTTCTCTCTCTCTCTCTCCTTTCTCCCTCTCTCTCTCCTTTCTCCCTCTCTCTCTCCTTTCTCCCTCTCTCTCTCCCTCCTTTCTCTCTCTCTCTCCCTCCTTTCTCTCTCTCTCTCTCTCTCTCTCTCTCTCTCTCTCTCTCTCTCTCTCTCTCTCTCTCTCTCTCTCTCTCTCTCTCTCTCTCTCTCTCTCACTCACTCACTTTCTCTTCCTTTCTGTCTCTTTTTCTCTTTCTCGTTATCCCTGGGCCAAGTGTGACCAACGTGTAACGGAAGCTTCCAGACCACAGACCACCTCATCGAAGACCACCCTCCCCTCCCCCTCCCCCCATCTCCATTACGATGTGATGTACTCGCCCGTTTCCTTCTCGCCCGACATGTACTGTGGGCTTATCCAGCAGCAAGGGGAGATGGTGGTGTGATAGCACATGTTCCCTGGATAATAGGGGTGCCACCTCCCCATTAGTTCCTGCCTAGTTGATGGCGAGTCGGGGAACGGGTGACACGCACAAACCGAGTGAGAAAAAATAATCTTTCTTGAGAGTACATGGTGGGTAAGGTAGGGAGTGAGGGGAGAGGTAGGGGTGGGGTGGGGGTGAAGGCAGCGGAGCCTTGTTAAGCCTGACATGAGTCTAGCTTGGGCTAAACGCCGGCGACACTTTTGAAGGGGAGGAGAGGGGGAGGGGGGGGATTCCGTCACTCAATCGGTTGTCTTCGTCACCTTCTCTAATATTTCTCTCTCCTTCCTCTTCATCCTTCTTTCTTCCCTTAACATTTTCCTCCCTCCCTTCATCTTTCCCTCTTGTTCTCCTCTTTCCCTCACTCTCCTTCCTCTCCTTCTCCCCTTCTCTTCCTATTCACCTCCCCCTCCCTTGCCCTCTCCTCCTTCTTCCTTCTTTCCTTCTTCCCTCCCTCCCTCCCTCCCTCTTCACCTTCATCTCCCTCTCCCTCTCCCTCCTTTTCTTTCCTTCCCTTCCCTTCCCCTTCGTCTCCCCTTCCTATTCAACTCTCCCTCCTCTCCATCTCTCCCTCCCCTTAAACACCCATCTACGCCCATGTTTACCCAAGAACAATAAAAAAATGTGCGGGAGACGCGGCGAAGGAGGGACCGTGTGTGTCAAGATGTCGCTGCCGAGTCACCATATTTTTTTCTTTTCGGCAACTTTTTAACCGTTTTGGCAATTAACAGAATTAATTAGTTCCGCGCCTTTAATTGGATGTGAATAAGACTGACGCTTTTGACTGGAGGGTTATGCGAAGGTGTTATCATGTTGTTGTTTATCTGCAACGTGCAATTAGTGGGATTTTTGTTCAGACTATGAGTAATAATGTGATTGGATAGTATCTGCATGAGCTTTATCAACACTGCCAGTTCATTATAGGTTCGTAATTCTGATATTCTAAATTAAGAGCATTATCAGGATCGTGTTTATCCAGGGCAGGATAGCCCGATAAAAGTATGCCATTATATGTTGCATAACGCCAGACACGCACACACTCAGGAATTTGGCTTTTAGCTCGTGCTTTGGAGTTGTCGTTGTTAATCCAGTCTTTTTCTTCTTTTCTGGAAAGTGCTAGAATGCCTTTAAGACACTTGTTCAGCTGAAGGAAATCACCGACGGGCAAATGGGTACACGGAACCCATTCGGCAGTCTTGGCAACGAGCGCGTGGACAGATGAAGTATCAGAGAGAGAGAGAGAGAGAGAGAGAGAGAGAGAGAGAGAGAGAGAGAGAGAGAGAGAGAGAGAGAGAGAGAGAGAGAGAGAGGAGCATTTCTCGAGCTAAAAGGCAAACTGAAGAGCGAGCGGCAACGCTTGGCTGCTTCTCGCGTCGTCGTATTTCACCCCAAAAACAGGTCATTAGCGACCTGCTGCGGAGCAGGCCGGGCTCCGTGACTCACGTGATTCCGGTACTTCGTTGAATTCTGTTACTCTCATTTCTCTCTCTCTCTCTCTCTCTCTCTCTCTCTCTCTCTCTCTCTCTCTCTCTCTCTCTCTCTCTCTCTCTCTCTCTCTCTCTCTCCCTCTCTCTCTCTCTCTCTCTCTCTCTCTCTCTCTCTCTCTCTCTTCTCTCTCTTCTCTCTCTTTCTCTCTCTTTCTCTCTCTCTCTCTCTCTCTCTCTCTCTCTCTCTCTCTCTCTCTCTCTCTCTCTCTCTCTCTCTCTCTCTCTCTCTCTCTCTCTCCCTCCCTCCCTCCCTCCCTCCCTCCCTCCCTCCCTCCCTCTCTCTCTCCTTTCCCCTTTCATTGTGTGCCACACTTGGACTTCCTTTACTTAGTCACTCACCCATTCCCTCTCCGTGCCCCTTCCCCCTCCCCCACTCCCCACTCCTCCCCAACGAGTGCCACACCTGGGCGAGTCTCAGAGCCGTCGACGCGGCCAGATCTTCGAACTCGTTATTCCGTGGTTTATTCTCCGCGGTGGTAATTCGAGCCCGTGCGAGGAACGCGAATAATGCGAGGCGTTCAGTCGTACACGGAGCCTTTGTTGTAGGAGAGGAGGGACACGGGTTAGGGTGGGTGGGTGGGGTGTGGGGGCGTTTT
>NW_028234425.1:31555500-31575500 GCF_977035675.1 Penaeus japonicus | reverse complement strand
GGTGTGGGGGGAGTCTGTGTGTGCTGGTGGAAGGGATTTTGCGTGCGGGGTGGAAGGCTTTTTGTGGTAGTGTAAGGGTGGGGGGTAAGGTTGTGTGTGGGTTTATTGAGGGTGAGTTTCCTTCTTATTGTTTGTGTACGTAACCTGCAGATTTAGGATGTCTATGACCACCTTGTCTGACTCGTGAGTTCATTTGCAACATGTCGTTCAACATGAGTTCGTCAAATGATAGTAGGAAATATATATATACTATTTATACAATATTTACAACTGTCTATACACATGTACATTTAGATAGTGTGAGTATGTATGTTTTTACATATACAATATGTATATATATGTATGTACGTATAACCATTACATTTACACACACACATATACCTATATACCTATATACATATAAACATATGCACACACACACACACACACACACACACACACACACACACTCACACTCTCGTAGTTATCCAGAGAAAGCTGTGCACCAAGTATTTCCGATAACAGACGTCTAAAGCGTTGGGTGTGATCGTGACGGGTCGGAGGAGCGTCGCGCCGTGACGGGAAAAGGGGTCTCGCGATTGGTACCATATGGGGAGTATGTATGGGGTGCCGGGGATGGTTCGACAGCGCAAAGTGCAGCTCCTCATTCTTTAAAACGCTGCGTGAGTGATGGTGTCCTGCAGGTAGGAGTGTTCCCGGATGAGGGCGCGCCTCGAGGGAGTGAAGGCAGCGCAGGCTAGATAAAAGATAAGGCGAAGCCGATTAGACAAATGGCGCAGAACGTCGGTCTTGCCAAAAGCAAAGACAAAGCCCTTTTATTCTCGGGCTGGAAGTTCCCCTCGGAATCTGCCACCGGGAAGTGATGACCAAGAGGAGATAAGAGGGGTGAGACGAGGGTTGTGGTGACGGAGGGGAGTCGGAGCGAGGGCGTGGAACCAAAATGTGACACTCGCTTGTCTGGCAAGTGTCACGCCGCTTCCAACAACCCCCCAGCTGCCCTGACGTGGAGTGCTAATATCCATTGTTGTGAGACAAACCACACATTCCCTCACACAATTACATGCACACACGCGCCCGTACATGGGACATCTATTGTCACAACGCTTCGTCACCCCCCAGGCTACATCCGTGCGGAGAGAGAAGGGACAGGAAAAATGCCTCTTCGTAGGTCTAGGAAGAAAAAAAAACAAACAAACAACACAAGCGACCCTCTGAATAGCAGAGCAGTATAATCTTGCCTTTTTAGTAAGGCTACATCTCTTTCTGCCAGTTAATCCCTAGAACCAGCGTCATTACTTTATTATATGGATACATTGTACGCACAAACATACACAATTAATGTAGATAGATTTATCAAGAGATTAATAGATAGCTCGATGAATAGACACACACTCACTCACTCACTCACTCACTCACTCACTCACTCACTCACTCACTCACTCACACACACACACACACACACACACACACACACACACACACACACACACACACACACACACACACACACACACACACACACACACACACACATACACACTTTATGTTTAATATGTTATCACAATGACTGCAAAATATTATATAAATCGATAAATAGATACACCCCCCCATACTCGCATTGTTTTTAATTTGTTATCACAATAACTATAAAATATTATTTAACAGAATTAACACATGCATGATCTGTATATATTTGTTTCATTACAAGGCCTGATGATTTATAAAACAACCGTCAAATATGCAGCTTGAAAATTAATTGAAATGTAACAATAAAGTATGTTTTTTTATCTCACGTAACGGACATTCCATCACGTATGATATATTGAATAATCTCAGACTTGTTATTCATTATTCTTATTCTATGAATTCAAAGCATATGAATTTTCCTTTTCAGAATTTTCGCACAAGGTTTAGTGCTTATAATATCACAGGGTGGAATATGACCAGCTGTTGCTTTCGATTTGTTGCTCTTAAGATCAGATAAAGGGGGACTTGTTAAAGGGACCTTATCTCTTGTTGGGATAAGCTTATTCAGACCAGATTAGTTTAGGTTAGTTTTTGATAAGGTGGATTATTTTAGTTTAAGGCAAGTTTTTAAATAGTTTTGAATTGGTTAGTTTCGTTTGGTTAGGCATGGTATTGGATAGGTTTGACCAGTTTAGGTTAGTTTTTGTACACTTTAGGCTAGTTTACTTTACCTTTTGTTGAGGTTTTAATAGGATGGACTAGTTTAAGAAAAGGTTTTTGATAAGTTGATTATCTTTTAAGTAAAATTTCGGATAGATAAGTTTAGTTTCGGACGTTGCAGACAGCATCGGCTCGAGCGTGGCCACAGAGGTGAAAGTTCAATGACGAGTAAGCCTAGAAAACCAAGTACAATCTAGTGCAAAGAAGTAATGGACATGAACGCCGAACGTGAGGAAAAGCTTTGGAAAGTTTTCAGTGAAGTTTATTATGAATATTTTTCTTTCTTTCTTTCTTCCTTTTTCTTTCTTTTTATTTTTCTTTCTTTCTTCCTTTTTTTCTTTTTTTTTATTGCAAATGATTTCATATTGCGTGTTTCTTCATGTAATACGAATTGTGTAGAAATCTTATTAGAAAGGAGGTAATCGTAGTGATATTAATGTGTTTTTTTTCTGCATGAGAGAGAGAGAGAGAGAGAGAGAGAGAGAGAGAGAGAGAGAGAGAGAGAGAGAGAGAGAGAGAGAGAGAGAGAGAGAGAGAGAGAGAGGGGGGGGGGGCATAGAGACAAACAGCAACAGAGACAGACTGAGAACTAAACAGTGAGACCTACAGACAGAGGAAGAATTAAGTCGTTCCACGTAACGAAATAATTTCCTCGCCCCCCCCCCACCTCCCTATCCACACCCCAAGAATCTTCAAGACAGAGCCACATCTGAAATGAGCGTCGACATAACGGTCAGCGTCGAGGCGTGAGACAGAAAGCTTTCAATATTTTCTCGGAGGCATTTCCGCTCCAGGAAAGAAAAGGTTATCGCAGGGAAATCGCCGCACGTGAGTCATATCAATTTTTTTATGATGGGGGGGGCGAACGTTGCGCTTTGTGTCTTGTTTATTTGTTTATATTTTGTGGTTTAGATATATTTTACGTGGATGGTGATTATTTTTTTCATGTTTTGTCGGTGAATGCAAGATGCAAGAATATTGTCTTGAATGTTGTCATGGAGAATCCAAAGAAAATAAATACGGTTGCATGGATTGCTATCTTTCAACCTTGCTGGGATTCATATAATTACAATTCTACATTTTTGTAACTTCCGTTTTTTCTGTTCTTTACATTTCCTTATCACTGCGATCTAGAAAAAAAAATGTATTCAAAGGAGAGGAGGAGGCATCGGAAGGCAACGTTTGAGGGGGCTGAGTAGGGAAGGGGTAAGGAAGGGAGGAATACGGGGGAGAGGGGAGAGGGACCCCAAGAAGGAGAAAAACCAGAAGCCAGATTGATATCCTACGTTCTAGGGGGGAGGAGGAAGGGGGAGGGGGGGTGATATGGGGATGGTGAATGGGTTAGGAAGACGAAAGTTGAGACGAAAGATTAAGGGACGAAACGAGGGCGAGGAAGGGAGGGATGTCATCAAGAAGAGAAGAAGAAGATCCAATACATAATATCAGGCCGGGCGCGACGGGATGAAAACCATAACGTTAAGGTAATTTCCTGCCGGGCCCTGTGCCCCTCTTAGCCTCGCCTCATAATGAATTTCCCTATTATGGAGCTGCACCCGGGGACCGATTTTTCTAATACAAGATCTATGGAGGCCAATATAGCGGGCGGAGCAGTCGGCGGCCAGTCCGGCGCCCCATCCGTCATGTGGGCTGGATCAGGCAGGGGAAATGATAGAGACAGAGGGTAATGGTGTTTCCCCCTCTCTACCCACCTCCAGTTCCCCACCCACCCCACCCCCACTTCCACTAACCCACCCTCCACCGCGCGCTTCATCTCCCCTCTTCCGTCTCCTCTCCCCCATTCAGACCGATAAGAGATACATCGGTACCAACGATACCCCCGATGCTGCGGGGAGACCCATCTCGGCCGCTTTCACAACGACCCCATCGGCACCTCGTGGCTAAAAAAAAACGGGAAATAGACGAATGTCCGGTGCTCACGCGGAAGTCTCTCCTCGTAGCCGCCGAAAGGATCGCAGCGGCCGTAGACGGATGATCGCGTCGCCGGCGTTGTCAGTGAAGGGCGGAAGGTGTCACAGCGACTGGCAGGTGACGCTTGGAGGCACAAACTGGCTTGTCGCTGTAGAGGTCCTGTTGCCGGGAGTTACGAGGGGAAAAGAGGGGAATATTTGGGCGTGTCAGAGGAAGTGCATTTGAGGATTGACCTCTCTACGTCATGTTTATTTGCACAATTGGGGGAAAGGAGGAGAGGTAGTGAAGGACATTGAGAGTGTGCGACGGTAAATTTGGGAAGTGACAAATTACGACTGCGAGGGAGAGGAAGGAGAGAGATAGAGAAAAACAGAGAGAGAGAGAGAGAGAGAGAGAGAGAGAGAGAGAGAGAGAGAGAGAGAGAGAGAGAGAGAGAGAGGGGGGGGGAGGAGAACGAGAGAGAGAGGGAGAGAGAAAAAGAGAAAGAGAGAGAGAGAGAGAGAGAGAGAGAGAGAGAGAGAGAGAGAGAGAGAGAGAGAATGAATAATGACAGATTAGAAGAAACAGACAAACAGAGGGCGAAGAAAACTAGAGAGAAAGAGTAAAATGAGAGATAGAATTGAGGAACACAGGTAATGAGAAGGACACAGGCCAAAATTAAGATACAGAGAGACAGAACGGCACAGACAAAAAGGACTCAGGCAGAGATAACGGCACAGACAAAAAGGACACAAATGACAGGGAACAGACAGAAAGGACACAAAGTGAACGGCACAGACAGACAGAATGACACAGACAGAGAGACGTGCAAAGATGAGCGTGTGTCGCTGTCATGAGAAAACCCCGCGATATCAGACAAGCGAGTTTGTTTAGGAAACGAGGCAACGTTTCGGTGAATTTGTGTGTGGCGGAGTTGGCATTTGGGGGATATGTCAGCCGCTCGTTTTTGTTTGTCTGTCTGTCTTTGTTATGTGTCCTCTTTTTTCTCTCCTCTCTTTCTCTCTACTTTCTCACTCTTTCTCTTGTTTTTTCTTCCTTCTTTCTCTTGCTCTCTCTCTCTCTCTCTCTCTCTCTCTCTCTCTCTCTCTCTCTCTCTCTCTCTCTCTCTCTCTCTCTCTCTCTCTCTCTCTCTCTCTCTCTCTCTCTCTCTCTCTCTCTCTCTCTCTCCATCATTCTATCTACCAGTGTGTGTTCTTAGACTCTCCTGGACATTTGACTTTTTCGTCAGTTGTTTGTTTCACATTGTCTTTCAGATGCCTCCCCCCTATGGTATCCCCCCACCCCCTTAAGTCTGATTTCTTAGCTTTTTGTTTTTTTTACTCTAACTCTCGGAATTACTCTGCCCTTCCTGCCCGAGGTCATTGCACCGTCTTTCTTCGACCTGTATCCTCATTCTCCTTCATTCTCCCTTTCCTCTTTTCTCTATCTCTTCTATTCCCCTTCGCCGTATGGCTCTTTTGCAAAGTCGTTTATTTTTTTATCTGTCTGTCGTTCCTGAGTACCCTAAGCGCATTTCAATCTGTTGTGATTGTAAATGGTAATGCGTATGTAGGCGGATGATGGATGGAGCGTTCTTTACTTTCTCGGTTTGTCAGCTCTACCGAGGTGTTGCGGCTAGCAATTGCGTGGCTCTGTTGTTGAGAGTGTAGTAAATACACGCACAGACACATGCACTTGCACACTCACACTCACACTCGCGCTCACACACACATACACACACACAGACGAACACATGCACACACACGAACACATGCACACACACGAACACATGCACACACACACACACACACACACACACACACACACACACACACACACACACACACACACACACACACACACACACACACACACACACACACACACTCTCTCTCTCTCTCTCTCTCTCTCTCTCTCTCTCTCTCTCTCTCTCTCTCTCTCTCTCTCTCTCTCTCTCTCTCTCTCTCTCTCTCTCTCTCTCTCTCTCCCTCTCTGTTTGCTTCGTGTTACTGTAGGATATTCTAATTATAGATAAGATAGGTCAAGTAAGGTTAAATGCACAAACACACGCACACACATACGTAATCACAAGGGTAATTCAACCCACGTGTTTTTATTGTTATTCTCCGCCATTTAATGGTAGCTCTGTATGGAGCGCATTTCCAGCCACCTCTATACGGGGTAGATAAAGGGTAGATAGTCGTTCCCACACGCAGCGGGGGAGATAAACTGGAAGGGAGGTAGGGAGGGAGAGGGGGAGAGAGGGGGGTATGGATAGAGGAGAGGAGGGCGGGAAGGAAGGAAGGGGAGAAAAAAGGAAGGAGGAAAGGAAAGAAGGAAGGAAGAGAGAGAGGGAGGGAGAGAGAGAGAGAGAGAGAGAGAGAGAGAGAGAGAGAGAGAGAGAGAGAGAGAGAGAGAGAGAGAGAGAGATTGAGAGGGAGAGGGGGGGGGGGAGACGTACACAGAAACAGATAAGCAGATGTCAGCATTTAAAACACGGCATATTTGATTAGCAGCAATATATGCATTGAATTGTCAGATAAATTGTCAGTAAATGCTATTAGCATGACTTATTTACCAACTCCCCAGCTTGTTGTGAACGTCATGTCAGGTAACGCACTTATCTCATATTTAGATGATGACATGGAGGAGGGGTCAGGTTTTTCATTCACTCATTAACACATTCACTCACCCATCCACTTACCAAGGCATGAATCATTCATTCAGTATCTCTCTCTCTTTCTCTCTACCTCTCTCTTCCTCCTCTCTCTCTTTCTCTCTCCCTCCCTCCCTCCCTCCCTCCCTCTCCCTCCTCTCTCTCTTTCTCTCTCCCTCCCTCCCTCCCTCCCTCTCCCTACCTCCCTCCCTCTCCCTCCTCTCTCTCTTTCTCTCTACCTCTCTCTCCCTCCCTCTCCCTCCTCTCTCTCTTTCTCTCTACCCCTCTCTCCCTCCCTCTCCCTCCTCTCTCTCTTTCTCTCTCCCTCCCTCCCTCCCTCCCTCTCCCTCCTCTCTCTCTTTCTCTCTCCCTCCCTCCCTCTTCCTCCTCTCTCTCTTTCTCTCTCCCTCCCTCCCTCCCTCCCTACCTCCCTCCCTCTCCCTCCCTCCTCTCTCTCTTTCTCTCTCCCTCCCTCCCTCACTCCCTCTCCCTCCTCTCTCTTTCTCCCTCCCTCCCTCCCTCCCTCTCCCTCCCTCCCTCCCTCCCTCTCCCTCCTCTCTCTCTTTCTCTCTCCCTCCCTCCCTCCCTCCCTCTCCCTCCTCTCTCTCTTTCTCTCTCCCTCCCTCCCTCTCCCTACCTCCCTCCCTCTCCCTCCTCTTTCTCTCCATCCCTCCCTCCCTCCCTCTCCCTACCTCCCTCCCTCTCCCTCCTCTCTCTCTTTCTCTCTCCCTCATTCCCTCCTTCCCTCCCTCCCCCCTCTCCCTCCTCTCTCTCTTTCTCTCTCCCTCATTCCCTCCTTCCCTCCCTCCCCCCTCTTCCTCTTCTCTCTCTTTCTCTCTCCCTCATTCCCTCCTTCCCTCCCTCCCTCCCCCTCTTCCTCTTCTCTCTCTTTCTCTCTCCCTCATTCCCTCCTTCCCTCCCTCCTTCCTCTCCCTCCTCTCTTTCTCTCTCCCTCCTTCCCTCCCTCCCTCCCTCTCCCTCCTCTCTCTCTTTCTCTCTCCCTCATTCCCTCCTTCCCTCCCTCCCCCCTCTCCCTCCTCTCTCTCTTTCTCTCCCTCATTCCCTCCTTCCCTCCCTCCCCCCTCTCCCTCCTCTCTCTCTTTCTCTCTCCCTCATTCCCTCTTTCCCTCCCTCCCTCATTCCCTCTTTCCCTCATTCCCTCCCTCCCTCACCCCCTCTCTCTCTCTCTCTAAGCAAGGTAAGAGACCGCTGAATCCCCGGCGTCGCTCTCCCTTCTCCGTTATCCAAAGGAAGAACACGAGCGTAACGCACGCGCCGCACCTGCCCCCTCCCCCCCCTCCTCCCGTATTGTGATCAATAGCCCGTGTCACTTTTTGCTCGTTGATGTTCCTCATTTCATTTGATGCTTAATTGCGCGCCATCGCCCGGCTGTGCGTCGTTGCGGCCGCTATTGTTCCAGCGCGCTAACGAACCCCTGTGCGAGGCAGAGGGAGAGGGAGGGGGGAGGGGAGGGTTGGGGAGAGGGGGGGAGGGAGAGGGGAGGTAGCAGGTGGACTTTATTCTGCATGGGTATTTGCGTTGGGAGCTGCGTGTGGTGATTCGCGTCTTTTGTGCGCGGCGCTAGGCGATGCAGGCCTCTGTGGCTAATTGGGGAAAGTTGTCTGAAGTCTGAGCGAAAGTAGCAAAAGTTATCCAAATGTTTTGGCAGTGTCGGTGCAAGAAGACAAAAAAGAGGCCACTCGTACAAGAAGCAACAAGAAGAAAGACTTTCTACATGTTTTTTTTCTATTCTTTCCGAAGGGCGTGACGCCTCACTAGCACGTGGCTAGTGAAGCGTTGCTTGAGGGGCGAGGGTTGAAGGAGCGTTGCTAGGAGGCGCTAGGTTTGTTGACGCGTTCACGGCTGACTCCCCTTCCCCAGACACCCCACACCCCCATTCAGACGCTCACACCCAAACTTCCAGACACCCACACCCGGCCCCCAACACTCATACACCCAGACCCTCACACCCACACTTCCAGATCCCCACACCTCCAGACCCGCAGACCCCCGCGCCCAAACTACTTCCAGACACCCACATCCACACCCCAAACGCCCACACTTTCAGATCCCCCACACACCCGCACCGATGGACCCACAGACCCTTATACCCACACACCCAGATCCCCACACGTCCAGACCCTTAAATCCCCGCACCCAACCTACTCCCAGACACCCACACCCACATCCACATCCACACTTTCAGACCCCCACACCCACACCGACGGACTCCCCAGACCCTTACACCCACACACCTAGACCCCACACCTTCAGACCAGAAACCCCCGCACCCAAATCTCTAGACACCAAGGCCCACATCCACAGCAACACCCACGCCCACACCCACCCCACCGCCACTACGTATAACTCATTAAGGTCGAGCGATTGATGAGAATTACCCTCCACAGAGGCAAGCCGGGGAGGGGGGGGGGGAGATCTCAGTGACTTTAGCTTGTTCGCACCCGCTGAGGGATTTTTTGTATTATCTTTTCCATGTTGATTTATTGTGTTTTTTATTCATTTATTCATTCATTTCATCATTTATTTATTTAGTTAGTTTTATGATATACTCCGAGAGAGAGAGAGAGAGAGAGAGAGAGAGAGAGAGAGAGAGAGAGAGAGAGAGAGAGAGAGAGAGAGAGAGAGAGAGAGAGAGAGCAAAGATGATAGAGGAAATGTATACATTTTTCTGATGCACGGGTTATCGTGACAGCTGACAGTATCGTCTACTGTAGGACTCGATGCTTTAATACTTCCTTTGTTTAGTTTTTAAAGATCAGTTGACGGTATCACTAACCATGCATGAATATTGCACCAAGTTGCAGCCGCGTGACATTTGCATTGTTGCGTTCGTGGTCGAGGTACTCTTTGATTGCTAAAATATTCATCTTTTAATTCATTCAAATGATAGAATTAACCGGGCGAAGCAGGCAAGCAGGGATAGCGCAACCTGCTGAAATATCACTAGATGTTTTCGTACTTTCCTTGGCGTGGCGTGGGTATTTTAGGGATATTTTTTAAGGACTAACGAGTTCTACATTCTAAGGCAAATTGGACGAATGCAAATGAGGTGACAGAAAGATGTCTTTTGGTATGTAAATTTCTCATTTTGTATCATATGGCTCTCTCTCTCTCTCTCTCTCTCTCTCTCTCTCTCTCTCTCTCTCTCTCTCTCTCTCTCTCTCTCTCTCTCTCTCTCTCTCTCTCTCTCTCTCTCTCTCTCTCTCTCTCTTTCTCTCGTCCCCCTCCTCCACCCCATCCCTTTCTCTTTTCCTCCTTCCCTCCCTTCACTCCCCCCTTTCTCTTTCCCTCCTTCCCTCCCTTCCCCTTCCTCCCTTCTTGTGTATATACGTATGTTTGTGCGTATGTATGTATCCCTATATACACCTTCTCGTTTTCTGCCTCCCTTTTCTCTTTCTCTTTCTTCCTGTGTGTGTTTATGATATAAGCACACCACAGGTATAACGAAATATATAATGATGATAATAGTAATGACAGTGATAACAGTAACGGTAATGATAATGATAATAATGGTGATGAAACAATAGTATTAAGATTAGTGACTGCAATCGGATTACGGTGGTGTTTATTATATTTCTAAATTACCCCCTATGTGTGAGGAATGGCCGGGGTCACCGTCCACTAACAGAGCAGTATTCAAACTCATGTCAGCAAGATTGCCAGCTGAAAATTACACCATTGCATCGCGCAACTCATTGCACCATATCGGTGTGTGTTTATGTCTCTATTTTCATTTGTTAGCAAATTCATAGTTGGTAATCAAATATCAGTAACAAATAACACTAATAAGACGCTTGTTTTACGCCCTTTGGTAAGTCAAATGCTGGTCGTTGTTACCGTAGACTTTCTTCGTTGCCATATTCGTTTCCCATACCTTACCAAACTACGTAGTACCTTTCATGTTATGTTTGTGTCAATCCACGCGCTCCTCACTTACTGCCATCAGCATTTTTATTATTTGTTTTTAACCGCATGCATGACGGCAGCTCACACGATTGCTGATACGAACTGGATGGAATCACTTTTATCAGGTTATATATTATACAGAAAATTAATGATGTCACCTTTTCACTCGCATTAGCCAAGGGTCGAGAGACATTTGTCTTTTGGTTGATTCTTTTAAATTTCGTTCATTAGTTGCGAGTTTTATGTTTATAATGTGAAGCTCTGAGCGATAACTATCAAATTTGAGCGAAAGTGTAAACTTCTAGCGGGATGGATGTACTCGGAGCTCAAGTCATTTTTTAAATTAAGGAGCAATCATTTCCGCCGGAGTGTACAGCATATTACTTCATAACATGTTTAAATTTTCGATACATATTCCGCCATTACAGATGTTTTATTTTTCTTGCGCCCATTTCCCGCCCATCTCACGCATCACAAGAGTGTAAGCATCACAGCTGCTGGAGAGAAAAGATTTAAACCTTCCTGGAAAAAAATATATAAGGTTTTCTGTTATCCCCACTCATGTACAAACAAATCATTAATATGAAAGCAATATTACCAGAGATTCTGAAGCTTCCTTTAGCTGCAGACTATGCAGGATAAGGCTGTATTTTCTATAAAAAAAAAAAATTACATACCGGTCTTTATTCACTACCGTTATGTTTATACATAAAACACTTAATCCGGTTCTTCATTAACAAGGGGAAAAAAACATGGATACATAAATGAAGACTGATATAAACATTAAACATGCTTACGACAGTGCTACGTTGTGATGACATATTACGCGCATGGGCGTGTGTGTGTCGGCCGTGAGGAGGTTGTTCGAAGAGTGATGACAGGAGTGTGAATTCATCCCCGGGTGAGTACAGGTGAGAGATGGAGTGAGGATGATGTCACAGGCCAGCCAGCGGCGCCCTGGCTGAGCTCTAGGGTTTCCTGCTCGCCTGCACACACAGGAAATTAAACCTGATTAAATGATGTATATCTAAACAGCGGGGGAGGGGGGGGGGGAGACGGCGTCTGCTCCTCGTGCTCGCGGCGGTATGGTGACAAGGCAAACAAACAAGCAAATACATAGAGGGGAACCGTGCCCACGCTGTCTTTGCGGGAGGTGCGCGTGCATATGTCATTGCACTCGTGTCTTCTTGTTTCCAGAGGGTGTTGTGGTATATCCCCCCCCCCCTCCTTCTTATTTCTTTAGACAGAGGATAAAGAACTCTTTCAAATATTCGGTTGTCTTGAAGTGTCGGTAAAATTAGAATTCACTTTGCTGACGTTTAGGAGCTACTTTGTAACAAAGAAACTTTTCCTTTCTTTTTTTTTCCTTTTTGTAATTGCATATTGAAAACTATTGTGTTGTCTTTTGTTGACCTTTTTGAGGGGAGTTTGTGAATTTGATCTTTGGAAGAGGAAATAGAAGACAAGAGAATCAAGAAACGAAGAGGAAAAAAAACATTTTGCTATAACAGCAGGTAAATAGAAAACGTAGAACACTCAAGAATATGAAAGCGTCCATAAATACGCATTATTCTTCCATCTATCATCGTATTAACGCTATCTTACGGCTATCCTGACAGCACCTGTGATTACCAACTTATCATCCATAGGCCTATACGTGGAGCAAAGAAGATGTAGTCGTGCCAACTCCCCAGGTCAAGCAAGTCGAGTTTTTGTATTGATCTCGGAGTAGTAAGAGTGAGTAGCGAGGGGGAGGAGGGAGGGGGGAGGGGATGGAGGAGGGGAGGGGTGGGGGGGAGGGGGAGAAGCTGAGGAATGAGATGAGGGGATGAGGAAACAGGGTGTGGGGTAGGGGAATGGAGGTCTGGGGTAAGGAAGGAGGGGGGGAGGCGCGGGGGAGAGGGGGATGGGGGGGGGGTAATAGACAAGAATAAATTAAAGTGGATTTAATGTGAAAAGAATAAAACGATCAAAATAATATCAATAAACCCGATCTTTGTGGGTAAGGGGATTAAATTCCCTGGGGGAGGGGATCACGTCGACATTGTCATTCCGGCAAACAACAGGTCATCCCCTTATATCTCCTTATTTGCATATCTCCCTCCCTCGTTTACTGTTATTTTTTCAATTTACATTTCTGTCCGGCAATTCTCTCACACTTTTGTGTTTGTTTGCGTATTGCAGTGGGAGGGATATTTAGCTATATCAGCTGATTATTGCGAGGCGGGTCTTGTAATTTCAAGCCAAGTTGATAATATATTTAGCCGATTGGTATCCATTTTGCGAAGGGTTTTGCGTGTAATTCTATATGAGGAGGGGATCCAACGCAATAGTGTAAGTGAACATAGAATGGTTGGTGCCTCTCTCTTCTCTCTCCTCTCCTCTCCTCTCCTCTCTCCTCTCTCCTCTCTCCTCTCTTTCCCTTTCATCTCTCTCTCTCTATGTCTCTCACTCTCAATGTCTCTCTCTTTCTCTCCTCTCTCCTCTCTTTCCCTTTCAACTATTTCTCTCTCCCTCTCCCTCTCTCTCTCTCTCATCTCTCTCGCTCTCTCCTCCTCTCTCCTTCACCTCAAAGCTCCATCCTTCTCTCTCTCCAATACAGGTCCACCTTCTACTTTCACACACTCTCCGATCATGCAGAAAATTTCCTCATATCTGCTAAATCCTTCTCTTATCTTTTCTATCTATCTATCTTCCTCTCGTTTCTCTCTCCGTCTGATTCCTCTCTCTTTCCTCTATTTCTTCTCTCTCTCTGTGTCCTCTCTCTTTCCCGCTCTCGTCCTTCTCTTCTCTCTTCTGTCTTTCTCTCCTCTTTTCCCTTCTCACTCTTGCGAGTCTTATCAGCCCTCTCCCCGAGTTCGCTAGTCCCTCAGTGTCGAGACGGCAGTCTCGTCCTCCCTCTGCGCCTCTCTCTCTCTATGTCTCTCACTCTCAATGTCTCTCTCTTTCTCTCCTCTCTCCTCTCTCCTCTCTTTCCCTTTCATCTATTTCTCTCTCTCTCTATCTATCTATCTATCTATCTTCCCTTCCTCTTTCTCTCTCTCTTTCTCTCTCTCTGTCCTCTCTCTTTCTCTTTCTCTGTCCTCTCTCTTTCTCTCTCTATGTCCTCCCTCTCTCTCTCTCTCTCTCTCTCTCTCTCTCTCCTTCCTTTTCCTCTCCGTCGCGCTCTCACGCCTCTAATCCACGCACTTCCATTTCCTCTCTCCCCCTCTCTCTTCCTCGATGTCTCTCTCTCTCTCTCTCTCTCTCTCTCTCTCTCCCTCTCTCCCTCTCTCCCTTTCTCCCTCTCTCTTTTTCTCTTCCTTTCTCTCTTTCCCTCTCTCTCTCCATTTTTCCCTCCCTCTCTCCTTCCTTCCTTCCTTCCCTCCCTTACAAGGACTGGCGTGCGGAGCAAGGGAAGTGAGGTTCGACGCCTGCCTCCCCGCCATCACCCGGCGCAGGGCCTATCCATCATGTGGAGGAGAATGCATCAATCAAAGATCAGCCTCCATTTGCCCGGCCTCACCAAAGGGCGCCATCATTGGCATTCAGAGGGGCTCGGGGCCATTCAACCGCCATCTTCACAATTGGACTTCCTACGTTTTCCCCGGGAGTTAACCGCCCTTGAGTAACTCTCGTGTTCCTTTCTACGGGAGGGAGGAAGAGAATTAGGGGTGGGGGGGATGGGGAGGGGAAGGGGGGAGGAGAAGGGGGAGAAGGAGGGAATCGAGGGGAGAAGCAGAGAAAGTTGGTGCTAATGCTAAGGGAGGAAGGAAGGAAGGAAGGGGGAGGGGGAAAGGTTGAATGCCTTGCCGGAATGTTGTCATGGGGAAGGCCAGGTTGCGACTAGAAAAGTGCAAAGTGTATGAGGGAGAGATGAAGCCCGGTCTGGGAAATGGGTCCAGTAGGGGAAGGAAGGAAGAAAAAAAAGGCATCGGTGCTTAACACATCTGGTGAGAGTAATGGGAGGCTGATGTGTGTAATTTCCTTTGATGGAAGAGTCGGTCGCAGAACGGGATTGACGACTCCATTCCCGCGCCCATGTCCCGAGGAGGGCGTATTTGTGTTGAAGGTTTCTGGACTGTGAAACTGATTGTTTCAACCCCTCTGGGAATCGTTCCTGTAATACGCAATGAGCTTCTACATCTATATCGGTCCCTCGTTTGTAATAAACATGATATTCAAATTATATGAAGTGACATACGCTGTTCACGAATATATATAGTTTACGCCCATCACGAACCATAACGAAATGAAAAGTTGCATATACAATTTCAACTTCAGGGTATCATTATCTTTTTTAAGTTTTAACCGTGCTGTGATTAGACTTCGAAGATATCCTACCCGCGATGTTGATATACGTGATCAGACTCGTGTGTGATGGTGAAGCGCGTAATTTCCGCACCATGATATAATGGGACAATTAGAGCTGCCTGACGCTGGTGGATTTCCGTGAAAGAAAGTTTCTTATAGAAATTAGAGAAAAATATTACTTTTTTTGCGTTTTAAGATTATCTTTGAATTCCGAAGACTTTAATTTCATTGTAAACATTAACCCGAATGCATGTTTAGGGATCATGTCGATGCTCCTGCCGCTAAGTATTCACATAGCGTGTCCCTGTGTGCTCATTTAGGGCGATCAATATTGCTTAATTTTTTGTGTGAAACCCTCCCGTGCGCATAGTCCTCTGCTGCTTGTTATTAACCATTTATTGAAGACCGCGAATGCTGATAGGATTACCAGCAAGTAGGAAAGTGCGCCTGAAGAAATGAAAATCAAGACGCAGGACACGCTCTGGCGTTCGGCAATGATACGCACAAAGAACACAAAAGGCTCAGTGATTCACCTCACGGAATCATAATAATGTTGAGATCTGGGGATCATGCCCCCCCCCCTCCCTTCTTTATCTCTCTCTTTCTTTTTCAATTTTATCTGTCGTAGGGAACGGGGGAGGGGGGAGGACGAAGGAGACGGGAGAAAAGCGGTTTTTTTCATTATTCTCCCAGTTATATCTGCCTTTCTTTCGAACATTTTTTTTAAGATTCTAAACTCACAGTCAGACACCTCCTTTTTATTCGTGTTCGTCCTTCTAGCTTAGGCAACAGGACGATTCAAAGGAAGCTTCCATGTGTCTTCTCTTCTTCCTCCTCCTCTTTCCCGACTTCTTCCTCTTTCTTCGCTTCCTCCTTCTCCTCCTCGACTTAATCTTACTCTTCTAAATTCCCTCCTTCTCCTCCCCCTTCTCCTATTTCGACAGATACTTCCTCCACCTCCTCCTCCTCCTCCTCCGTCACTTTCTTCATCTCTTCCTCCTCCTACATGACCTCCTCGTCTCCCCAACCTCCTCCACCTCCTCCCCCCCACCTCTCTTTCCCTCCCTCCTCCACTTTCCCTGCCTATTCCTCCTCCCTTTCCTCCCCTCCTTCCTCCCCCCCGCCGCCGTTGATTGAATATAGCTGAACGTCTCCCGTGGGAGCCATGCGTCTTATGTTCTTTATGGCCTTTTGTTTTATCTTTAAGATGCGCCTTTTCTCCTTTTTTGATGCCCATATTTGGTGTTTTTATTTCCGGTGATTGGGGTTTTAGCGATCGGTTGCGTGCGTCCGGCCCGATGGTCTTCTTGGCGGGAAATGTCGCGAAGCGGCGAGTGCGCGGGATGGGGGCACGGGTGGAGGGGAGGGGGGTGTTCCGGTACCCGGATGCATGTACATGTACAAGTATTCATGGATGTATTTCTCTTTCTCTCTCCCTCTCTGAATATCTGCCCCTCCTAATTCTCCTCTCTCTCTCTCACCTCCTCTCTCTCCACTCTCTCTCTCTCTCTCTCTCTATACAAAATCTCTCTCCTCTCGCTCTCTCTAAGGATAATTCTCTCCTTATATCTCTCATAAATATATATAGCGTAGATAGATAATAGATAGATAGATAGATAGATAGATAGATAGATTAGATTATATATATATATAACATATATATAAATAGAATTATTAAAAATAAACATAGTGAGTAGTATATATATACATAATATAGATATAATAATAGATATAGATTTTATAATATATAATATAGTATACATATATACATATATACATATATTATATCATACAGATACAACTATTATATATATATATATATATGATATGATATAATTATATAATATAAGATATATATGACATATATGTGTATGTTGATAATGATATATGTATAGAATGTTAATATATATTATATATATATATATATTTATATATATATATTAATATATATAGAATATTATATAGATATAGATAGAAATAGATATTTTAATATCATATATAAAGTCAATACATATACACAATCAATACATTATACACATATACACATATATCACATATACATATACATATACAGATACATATACATATACATAAAATATATAACATACAAACATATACACATATACATACTTCATATTAATATTATATATATATATACGACTATATAGATATAGATAGATACTAGACTAGATCATATATTATATATATACATATAATGAATACTACATATCACACATATACATATACATAATTACAATATACATATGTATACATATACATACATATATATTATATAAATATATATATATCTAATATATATATATATATATAATATATACATATTACATATACAGTATACAAACACAACACTTACACATTAATTATTATATATATATATATATGATTCAGTATATTATAGTTCATATATATATAAATATATAATTATAATTACACTAGAGAGCATAGAGTGAAAAAAACGAAGGAAAGTTAAGAGACGCTGTGCGCAATCGACTTGACAGACTTCTTTAATTATCTTCATCTAGGATCAGTCTGTTTTCGTTTAAATAGATAAGTTCTAGGTTTCTGTCTCTACAATTGCTGGCTTGTATAAAACACTCTACGTCGTATTAAAACAAAAAAACGAACTCTGCAAGATTAGAAGTACTGCCGTTTTACTCATAAGTGATACTTTAATAACACCTCTATAAAATTCGTAAACCTTCTTAAAATTCCTAAAACTTCGGTAGCCTGCTTAATATTTCATAAATATCTTCAACTTTCTTGAATTTCTCACCTGTCACTTCCCTTTCCCGAGTGTTACGCTAAGAATTAGAACCCTCGCCCCCCCCCCCCCTTTCCCCCCGTTTCTATTTCCCCCCTTTCATCTTCTTTTTTTCTCCTTTCCCTTTTTCCCCTTCCCTTCCTCCTTTTAACTCCTCTTTTTCGTATTTTCTTTTTCCTCTCTCCCGTTTTAAAAAATCCTTTTTTTTCTTCTAATAAATTGCCCTGATTTTTTTTCCTTTCCCTCTGGGGTTTCACCCCCCCTTTTCAAAGGGGGGTTCTCTTTCCCTTAACTCTCCTTTTTTTTCTTTTCACTTTTTTTCCCTCTCATTCTCTTTTTCCCTTTCTCTTTTTTTTCTCTTTCCTTTCTCTCTTCAAAATTATTATTTTTCTTTTCTTCTTCTTTTTTTTTTTCCCTTTTCCCCCTCCCCCCCTCTCTCTCTTCTCTCTCTCCCCTCTCTCTCTCTCTCCTCTTCCTCTCCCCTCCTCCTTTTCTCTCCCTTCTCTCTCTCTCCCTTTCTCTTTCTTTTTTCTCTTCCTCTCTCTTTTTCCCCTCTCTCTCTCTCTTTCTCTCTCTCTCTTCTTCTCTTCTCTCTTCTTCTTTCCTCTTCCCCTTTCTTCTTTCTCTCCTCTTTCTTCCTCCTCCTCCCCTTCCTCTTCTTTTTCCCCTTCTCTCTCTTTCTCCATTTTCACTTTTCTATTATTATTATTTCTTCTTTTTTTTTCTTTTTCTTTGTCTTTTTTTGTTCTTTTTTTTTCTTTTCTTTTCTTCTTTCTTTTTTTTTTTCATCTTTTCTTTGTCTTCTTTCTTTTCTTTATGTCTTCTTTTTATCTTTTCTTTTTTAAAAATTATTATATTCTTCTTCTTTTTTTTTTCTTTTTGTTCTTTTCACTATTTTTATTATATTTCTTCTTCTTTTTCTTTTTGTCTTCTTCTTTTTTTTTTTTTCCCCTTCTTTTTTTTCTTCTACCCCTTTTCTTTGTCTTTTCTTGTTCTTTTCTTTTTCTTTTCTTTTCTTTTTCCCCTTTTCTTTGTTTCTTTTTGTTCTTTTCTTTTTCAATTTCAATTCCCCCTTCCCCCTCTCTCTCTTCTCTCTCCCCTTTCTCTCTTTCTTTTCTCTCTTTTCTTCTTTACCCTTTTTTTTCCCTTTTTGTTTCTTTTCTTCACTTTTCTTTTCTATCTACCCTTTATCTTTTTATTCTTCTTCTTTTTCTTTATTTTTCCCTTTCCCCTTCCCCCTTCCCCTATTTTTCCCTCCCCTCCCCTCCCCTCCCCCTCCCCTCCCCTCCCCTCCCCTCCCCTCCCCCTCCCCCCCTTTCCCCCTCCCCTCCTCTTCTTCTTCTTACTCTCTTCTTCTTCTTTTATATATATATATATTTTTTTTATAATTTATTATAAAATTTTTTATATTATATTATATATTTATAATATATATAATTTGTTGTTTTTTGTGATTTTTTTTTTTTTTTTTTTTTTTTTTTTTTTTGGTTTTAATTATGTTTTTAATTATTTATATTAAAAGATATTTTATAAAATATATATATATATAGTTTTTTTTTTGTAAAATTTTTTATTACTTATTTATTTTATTTTATATATATATATATTATATATATAAAATTTTTTTTATACTTTTATTATATATTATTTATTTTAATGTATATATAAAATATTTTATATATTATTTATATTTTTTTGGATACATTTTATGTATATATTATTTATATTATATTATATATATAATATTTTCATATATATATATAAAATTTTAAAATAAAATATTTATGTGTGTGTGTGTGTTTTAATTTTTTAAAATATATTATTTATTTATATTATATATAATTATATATATATTAATATATATTTTATATTATATATATAAATTTTATATATAATATTTTATATATATATAATTTTTTTTATACATTTATTATATAAAAAAATTTGGGATATATATATATATATATATATATATATATATATATATATATATATATATATATATATGTGTGTGTGTGGGGGGGGGGGGTGGTACCCCGGTGGTTGTTTATTTATTTATTTATACATTTATTTATTTTTACATACATACACACACACACACACAAACAGTATTTGTCACATACATGGTTTTAATCAACCAAAAGAGGTAAAAATCTTTCTCCCCTGATTAAAGCATTGTTATCTTACCATAAACATACATCTTTTGTTTTCATGAAAATAAAAATTATCATTTTGGTTTAGGGTATC
>NW_028234425.1:31545500-31550500 GCF_977035675.1 Penaeus japonicus | reverse complement strand
GGTCAGTTTGGGGTCGTGTATAGAAAAATCATTTAGGGTTTCCCCCGAATATGTATTTATTAGCCCCAGCATTGCGCGGTAACACTGTGATTCACATTTTGATGAAAAGCGCATAGACAGTGAGCAAATTCAAGTAAGGTATCAATTAACGAGAATGTGAAATAGTTTGTTATCTTTTTTCTTTACGGAAGAAAGTTAAGGTTGTGGACGAACTCTAAACAAGGTTAGGAGATAGTGGGAAATACCGCAATAGAATTGTGAGCGGCATTTGTGTGCTGTGGCCTCCCTCGGCGCACGGAGGGGGGAGGGGGAGGTTGTGGGTTGGGGGGCGAGGGGGGGGCGTGTGTTCAACGCTGTGTCCGACCCACGCCGGTGAGTCGCGCCTTCCCCGGCTCAAAAATCGATTTTGTTTTCAATTTTACATCCGGGATTGACATCGGTTGTTTGTTTATTTTAGACGGACATTCACATATGCTCATCGGATGATAGACACGTAGGTTACACACGTGGTTTGCGTTCATATTCCTTGCTGATGCTTTGTTAGAATTGACGTAGGAGGATCAGAGGTAGCTGGAGGGCGGCCAGCTGGTGCGTTTGTCTTTTTCTTTCCCCACTTCTTTGTTTTGCTCCCTGCTTCTATATATTCCATTTTTTTCATATATCCACTCTTTCTTGTGTAGTTCTCTGATGTTTCTCAGTATGAATTACAGAGAAAATATTTTTTTATTTAGATTTTATTCCAGTTATAGTATTATCTTGAGCTTTTCCCTTCCCTTCAACTTCCTTCAATACAGGAAACGTTATCATATTTTCCCTTTTTCATTTTCTCATTATTTTATTATACCTCGTACGGTATTCTCTCCCCGCCCGCCTTGGCGCAGTCTCGCGGGTGGGGGGGGGGAGTAAGACTCACAAATGAGTGATGACGTGTCTCTTTCTTTATCCCCGTATTTGTGTGTGTGATTCATCCACGTCCTTGCTTTATTCCTAACCTCGAACTAGGAGTAACACCCCGGGTATGTTGTCATGTAAGGCATTGTTCATGGAAACTGGACACAGTGGTTGAGATAGTAGTCTTTTTAGGGCGCCTCAAGACTCGTAAGCGAGGTGGTGAAGAGGCTGTAATGGCGATCATAATTGGTGCTTTACCATTACGATATATCAGTGTTTCTTATATATCTGTACTTTCTTTACGCAGGCATGGAAGCCCTGGAGACGGCGCTGGGGTACTGGGAGGACGCCCTGGCAGCCTACACGGCGGGAGTGACGGGGGGAGTCGCCCTCACCTCCCAGGACGAGGCGGAGTTCACGGCGCTCCTCCAGAGGGTGATCGACGACGCCTACAGCCTGCAGGACCAGTGCGAGCACCTCTTCCTCCATCAGGTGAAGCTGCCGGGAGTGCTGAAGGGCGGTTGGGTTATGATCAGAATTCATTTGGATAAGCATTATAAGTAGTATAGTTGTAATAGCTGAGGTTTCATTGTCTGTTTTGACATGTCTGATATAATACTTTAATTAATATTGGTTGTAAAGAAAGATATTGGTATTCGATTATCGCTGCATAGGTAGCAACACATCTCCTTAAGACCGGTTCCCTCCACAGCATTCTGTGTTATTCCGGTCCTCCAGCGTCACTCCGGTGCCCTCAGACATCGCGGCGGAAGCGAGCGAGCGGCGCACTCTCACTTCGGCGTCCTCCTACGAGTCTTTCGTGTCCGCCTCAGGGGATGTGAGTGTCCGGGACTCGTTTCTTGGTTATCGTTATTATTATATGCTGTGTACTACCCATAGGACATTTATCGACGGACCTGGAGTTTCTCTCCTATTGTTTTTGCGGACATTGAAGCATGATTTGTGTTGTCACAGATTGCCGACTTGAGGGACTTGGAGGAGTTCGACGAGGCGCAGTATCCGCTGTACATGGCAGCTCTCAAGCAGCATGAAGACGGAGGCATACCTTACAGGTGAGTTCGGGGAAAGTTGTCAGACGAGGCCGTATGGCAGATCTTATTGGATGTGGTTTCCAGTTCATTTTCTTTTGCTTGCCAAGTGTATCGTACATGTATGAGGCAAAATTTTCTTTCCAAGCTATTAATGCAGAATTTGTTTAGCGTCTGAACGGGCATTTGTCAAGCTATCCGTTAGGTGTTTTATAAAGCTTTCGATTCCTTCTTTCAGGGACGTGCGAACGGATCGAGTGAAGTGCGGCAGCGACGTGGAGTACGTGTGCAAGGTCCACTGCATCCGCCTGGCCTGTCAGCTGCTCTTCGCCCAGGAGGAGACCAGGAAGTTCTTCATCGACTCTGGCAGACAAATTATCGCTGGGCTTCTTGTTCGAGCAGACAAGGTAGAACGACCGCTGAATCTCTATTTATGCTGCCCTTATGTGCGCTGAAAACCAGCAGACGAACGCGTTCTCTCCTCGGCTTCATCAGACCTCCAGATGGCCGAAAGACGTTTCTCAACTTCTATTGAACTCAATTTGTATTTAATGACTTTTTTGTAATAGCGTAAGAAGCCATAATGTGCAATGATTTTGACAGGATCCCAAGGACGTGCTTCTGGCGTATGACGAAATGCTAGAGTTCCTCTCGGACTGTGATTGGGGAACCGTGGAGGCCGAGCTGCAGGGGCGAGGAGTCAAGGCTTTGACTTTTTACGACATCGTGTTGGACTTTATTCTCATGGATGCCTTCGACGACCTCGAAAGCCCACCGTCGTCTGTGACTGCGGTGGTGCAGAATAGATGGCTCTCTAATGGCTTTAAAGAATCGGTGAGTAAAGGGAACTTTGGGATTTCTTCCGATGAATAACACTTCGGGGATTTTTAGGCTACAAAATCTCAAGGAATTTCAAAGGCATGAAATACAACGAAACTGTTTTAGATTATCCTTTCCCAAATTAAGTGTTACTAAAAAGAAAAAAAAAAGAATTGATTCATCAGAACTTGCATTTTGCAGGCACTGTCGACGGCGGTGTGGAGCGTCCTCCGAGCCAAAAGGCGAATGTTGAAATACCAGGATGGGTTCATCGCGCACTTCTATGACGTGTCCGAACACTTATCTCCCGTGCTTGCCTGGGGGTTCTTGGGACCAGATGAAAATGTTAAGGAATTGTGTACATTCTTTAAGGTAAACTCGTTATTGCGGTTGGAATATTAAGATGATATTTGGATATCTAGACTTCTAGTAAGATCACAGTTGAAGTGTTTAGAGTGACACTTATAAGAGAGGTATATTAGAGTGAATAAAGTAAGAAATGTCATTGGAGCTTTTCGATTATATAATTCTGACGAAGATTCAATTGAAACCTGTTAATTACAGATCTTGCCTTGTGAAGATATTTCTCATCACTGTCCCTCCGCAGCAAGGAGAGATCCTCTCCTTCGTGTGTGTGTGTGTGTGTGTGTCTGTTTACTGTTTTAAGAGTTAATTCCCATATCACTTCATAATAAGTGTTGAAAACGCGATGAACAAAGATGTCGACCGTCAAAGATGCATCTCAAGTAGTAGTTTAAGAATTTAAAGTTCAGTTTCTTTTCAGCGTAAATCTAGTTAATGAGAAGTTTTTTCCCAAGCATTGCTGTTGAAGTTAAAATGGGAAAGTTTGTCATGTATATATATTTTTTCTTTTCAGCAGCTACGATTGATCTCATTCGGGTATATATTCTCCAGATGAAGAAAGGAGTATCATGTTCAACAAAAGGAACCTTTAACAATCCTTTCGTTCAACAGGATTCACGAGTACTGTTCCTTTTTGCAGGACCAAATCATGGGGCTGCTGCAGGAAATCTTCAGCTTCACGAGCGTCAGGTACACGACTGTGGAGGAGATGGCCACGGATGTCATGGTGGTGACCAAGGAGAGGTTTGAATTAATTTCCAAGAGGCTAGCATTGTAGAAGAAGGACAACAGTGTCAGACATTCCTATCTGTTGTATTTGTATTGTAGGTACCACTTGAATACAGAGACAAAGGGAAGAGTCACGAGTCCCTACGTAACAAACGTTATATTTCCCCCTGTATCCTGCGGTTGCCTTTGTTTACCAATGGTTATGTTTCGGTTGCTTAATTCTTGTTACCAATTTTAAGGGTTGATGAAATCAAATATGCACAAACACGTTGTCCAACTTGTCATACTGTAAACAGGTTCTAGAAACAGGAGGCCATAATGGTTGTTGCTTTACAGCAGTGTATTTGAGGCATATCAGGATATGTAGTTCCATTTTTTTAATCCAGTCTGAACTTTTGTATTATTTGTTATGTATAAACTTTGTATTTTAGTTGTATGAACTGAAAAATCAATTGTTAGGAAAGAATTGCACTTTTTTTTTTACAAATGCAGTTGCATATTAATGGTGTAATGTATTACAGAACTGATTAGTATTATGTTGTTTTACCATAAATCGACTTTGTAAATTATATTGTAAACATGTAACATAGCAAGAATTAAAGAGAAAAATATTAAATTTTCAAAATGGCAAGCAGGAGAAATATATGGAACAGTATGTCTGAAGTACAAAGTTTCCTCTTGAGCCTGTCAGCATAACCGGAAAGCATTATGCAATATTTTGCGGTAAGCAGGAGCAGCCCCAACATAGTTCTCTATTACAAAATTATTTTCCATATTCAGAACCGGACTTAGGTGTATAATTAATTCCAAATGACACATCCCATAGATTTCCAGAACAAGAAGAGGTTGATTGATATCGGTGCTACGTGGGTGAAATGTTATTGCAATAATCAATGCACAATTTCAACATTAGTATTATTTTTTACTGGTACACAGCTGTTAATGATGAACTGCCCTTATTGTTAAGATCATATCACTTGGAAATGATGATATTGAGATAGACAAGGAACTTATTTTTTGTCAGCTAGGTAAGTACTATACACCTTCCATGATATTCTATATTTCAAGGGTGATTTACCAATGGACATATCAAGAAACAAGGAAAAGCTAAGTATCTTTTTATCATAAATATTAAGGAAGAGTTATTGT
>NW_028234425.1:31535500-31538000 GCF_977035675.1 Penaeus japonicus | reverse complement strand
TACCCACCTTACTATTTTTTTTTTCTCGTGAAAATTGCAAGGTTGAATTACTCTTCAATCCTATTGCTGAAAATAGGAAATTAATTATGCGACTTTGTTAAAACGATGATTTTCTTTTATTATCCACGTCAAAGAAAACGTGGGGATTCATGACGTCATCGTGTATTGAAGAATTTCGGAAGCCTTCGAAAGCAGCACGCGTCCACCCCCAAACCTGGAAGAACTGGGCGTCTTTGTGATACCCACATGCCCCGAAGACACATATTGGTTCCGTATATTGTGATTTCAATTGAGTGCGTCGTGAAATTATGAAATTCTTTTTTGTTTTCGTGTGGTAGCGAAGCCAAGGTGGCGGCATCCAGCTCCTGTAGTTTGGTTAAACGACGAACCTCTCAACCTCTACTTGAAAAACTCGAATAACATCCACGGGATTCGAGTTTTTTTTTTTTATACTGAGTGAGGGGGGGGGGAGTAATTACTACTCTTAAGCTGATTAATTTTCTGCAAAAAATTCTAGTTTGCCGAGGTCTAGGAAGGTCACAGGTGAAGCATAGGAATGAGAGAGAGAGAGAGAGAGAGAGAGAGAGGGAGAGGGAGAGCGAGATAGAGATTTGTTTGTATATCTATTGAAAAGAAAGTGAAAGAGAGGCGGGGGGGGGGGGGCAGACAGACAGAGATAGAAATAAACATATAATAGGCACTGACGCTCGAAACACACAGAAAATTAACTGGCAGATTTATAAGACGTTTATGATGATGGTGACACTGGCAATGTGGGTATACTCTGCACTCATCACTTGAGGTTACCTTTTCACCCTTCACACTGCTGCTGACTCGTGTAATTGGGGTCTTGGTTACAGCTATTTTCTAATCCTTTTTTGTAATTAGTCGACCGGAACAGACGGATGTCATACATTGTAGGTGGGTAAGGCGTGCGAATTATATCATAATTTAGTTTTTTTCATTACGTATGACGTAAGGCTAGATGTAGTGTGGTAATGTGTAAGTCACAACACTTTGGACAAAAAAGGCAAAGATAAAATCAATCCAAGTTTTGAGCTCTAAGGAAAAAACAGCAGTGCCTGCAAAGGAATGCTTAACCTATTTGCCTCACATGCCTACATTTATTTCATTAGTTTTTTTGTGTTTTTTTCGCGATGTTATGTACTGCTCTAATTCCCGATTTGTAGAAGAGAGTGCCAGTCAGACTGCGCTCAGCCGTCACGGCAAACACATCAGTTGTACTTAATTCGGTCTAAAGTCGGAGATTTTGGTTACAAGCGGGGGGGGGGGGGGGGCGGGGACTGGGGCTGTCGCCACAGTCACCACTTCGAATTTATACAAACAGTTTGTTCCCTGTGTAAGGGGAGGGGTAGGTGGTGTGTTAAATTGTTAAGTTTGCGTCTGGAGCGCGATTAAAGGAAAAAAATAATAACCACGAGCGTAAGATGAGACGAAGGTGAGGCGACAGAGGCGGGCGGTGGGCGAGCAGGTTCCTCGCACCGCCGCCGCAGCCGCCCGCAGTTTTTTTTTCACAAGTTTCATTGAAGAGGACCACGGCTATTTGTCGAGCCATATTCCATCTGCTCGGCCGCCTGTGTTCCAGTGCTCATTATCTTTTCCCGTTCGCTTCGTTTCGTCTAAATAGCGCTAGACGTTCCTAAGAGGGTTTGTGTAGTTTGTTTGTTTGTTTGGCCTACATCCTGCGTCTGTCTTGAGGTTTAGGGTTCCGACTACAACGCGTCACTCTATTTTACTGGTTGTGGCGGCCACTCTCTTATAGACATGTTGTCACCCAGATTTCATGGATTTTTTTTTCCAGTGAAGTAAGCATCACTGTCTCCTGGACCTATACACCCGTCTCTCCCCTACCAGTGCCATACCCTTCATTGATCTGAAAAGTGTAAATATAGAAATAGTCCTCGACCAACAAGTGGATTTTCCATCGTAGGAATTCTAAACCATGACAACTAAACTATAGTTCTCGTCCACAAAAGTACCGACGTGTGCAGATCAGGGGCTGGATTCATCAACGCACTTACCATGATAAATGCGCTGGTAATTACAATTACGATTGTAAACAGACCGCATCGGTATTTATGAACAACTTACCATGGTAGAATACAATGCTAAATTTACCAGTGGTTGGAGGACTGGTATGTCCACTGGCAACTACAGTGACGACTCTCTCCTCAGGCTTTATCTCATTAAAAAATCAACATTTAAGGCAACACTCTAGTTTGCATATACACCTATTATGATCAGAATGATGGCACTGTTCATTTTCATATGAACATGACAAAAGTAAAGAAGATTCACAAGAAATAAGCGAGAATAATATTCACTCAGCACAGGGTAAATTTGCAATAACATTAACATTAAAAATAATACATGGAATTAATAATTTGACCAATTCAAGCATATTTAATTTCAATGGCATAGTTGAAAAACAGTAAATATATAAATATTAATTGACTCAGAAATTGGTGATTCATACGTT
>NW_028234425.1:31521846-31535400 GCF_977035675.1 Penaeus japonicus | reverse complement strand
ATAATAATATAAAAATATATATATATGTATATAAATATATGACATACATATATATATATATATATATATACATTTATATAATATATATTATATATATATCCAACACATTACATATATATCGTTATACCATACTATATCAATTAATATATATATATATATATATCTCTTATATATATATATTATATATATATGATATATATATATATATATATGTTTAATTTGTATTATGTACATAAAGATATTGTACTTATATATATGTATATATATGTGTATATATAAGAATTTTATATATGTCATATGTATATGTATGGGTGTTTTTATATATATTATATATATTATATATTATTAAATATAATATATATATATATATATATATATTTATGTATGTTAGTGTGTGTGTATCCCCCCCCCCCCCCCCCCCCCCCCCCCCCCCCCCCCCCCCTCCCCCTGTATGTATACATAATTATTATTGTATGTTTGTAGTTCTTGTATATTCGCGTTTCCTGTATTTATCGCAAACTCTTTGATATGGCAATATGATGCCAATGTCTATACAATGCATGGGCGGGTTCTGGTAAGAGATTGTCATAATTATGGATAGTGGAAGGACTGCTAATGAACTATTCACTTATTGAGAACTATTGCCCTTTTTACTGTAACGGATCACTGTCTTAATTGAAATTGACAATAAAGACTGAACTATGTTATATAAAATGTTATACATTCATCTCAGCCTTTCAATGCTGTTGCATAGGATGGATGAATATCAAGAGATATTATCGAGTGTCTTTTGCATCACCAACCAGCTACTCTGCCAGTTAGTTAATTGCGAAATGTTACTGTAGAACCAGCTAGTAATTACATAGATAATACCAAGAGCAATTCAATGTATCCATGTATGCTACCACGAGTTATTGACAAAAAAAAACTAGTGTTTTTATTTGAAATCTTTACACATGTATAGCTTTTTACAGGATTAGTCTGCAAAATTCTTACTTTCCGTGAGATGTACCTACATATTTATCGGTAGATACTTTTTCCAACTGATTTAATATTTGAGACAAATAGTTTTTGCTTAAAAAATGTATGTATGAACGTAGCACCTAAGTCTGATAACTGCCACTTTTATTGATGCAGGTTGTGCCTGACTATAAGCCTGTTTGTACTTGAAGTGATGAAATATATTAATTATCCACTTACTAGGGTAAATATTTTATAGAACAGTGCATTTATTATCTAAAAGAAATGCAAGGGTCTTGCATTGATGTGATGTTGCAGACTTAGAATCGCAGACTTAAATTAGAATTTATAATATTTTCAGGAGTACTGCATAAAACAAAATCGGTAAAAGATGAAAATGACATATGGTATTAAAAATTGTATACGCGTGCAAAACTTCACCCGACATTCTTCCATTACACGTTATGATACTGTCTTTGAAGATCGTAATTTCTTGTAAAGTTATGTGCTAAGTAAACTGATGGATAATTATATACACTAGCTATCTGACAGACCTAACTGAGCATTTGCTCATTCCAGCTGTTTGACTAGCACTACATAATCGGCATGTGCCTGACATTCTGTGTAAATAAAAAAATAAACCATAATGCTTCTTTCTCTACCCACCTTACTATTTTTTTCTCGTGAAAATTGCAAGGTTGAATTACTCTTCAATCCTATTGCTGAAAATAGGAAATTAATTATGCGACTTTGTTAAAACGATGATTTTCTTTTATTATCCACGTCAAAGAAAGCGTGAGGATTAATGACGTCATCGTGTTTTGAAGAATTTCGGAAGCCTTCGAAAGCAGCACGCGTCCACCCCCAAACCTGGAAGAACTGGGCGTCTTTGTGATACCCACATGCCACGGAGACACATATTGGTTCCGTGTATTGCGAGTTCAATTGAGTGCGTCGTGAAATTATGAAATTCTTTTTTGTTTTCGTGTGGTAGCGAAGCCAAGGTGGCGGCATCCAGCTCCTGTAGTTTGGTTAAACGACGAACCTCTCAACCTCTACTTGAAAAACTCGAATAACATCCATGGGATTCGAGTTTTTATTTTATTTTATACTGAGTGAGGGGGGGGGAGTAATTACTACTCTTAAGCTGATTAATTTTCTGCAAAAAATTCTAGTTTGCCGAGGTCTAGGAAGGTCACAGGTGAAGCATAGGAATGAGAGAGAGAGAGAGAGAGAGAGAGAGAGGGCCGCACGGAGAGGGAGAAGAGAAGTAGGAGGAGGGAGAAGATGAAGGCGAGGAGAGAGGAGAGAAGAGAGTAGAGAGAGAGGGGGGGGGGGGGAGTGGGAGAGGGAAAGAGGGTAGAGCTTATTTAGAAGAGCGAGAGATAGAGATTTGTTTGTATATCTATTGAAAAGAAAGTGAAAGAGAGGCGGGGGGGGGGGGGCAGACAGACAGAGATAGAAATAAACATATAATAGGCACTGACGCTCGAAACACACAGAAAATTAACTGGCAGATTTATAAGACGTTTATGATGATGGTGACACTGGCAATGTGGGTCGGAAATAGGTTGGGCTCTGCACTCATCACTTGAGGTTACCTTTCACCCTTCACACTGCGCTGACTCGTGTAATTGGGGTCGTGTCTTGGTTACCGCTGGAGAGAATTTTTAATCCTTATTTGTAATTAGTCGACCGGAACAGACGGATCTCATACCTCGTAGGCGGGTAAGGCGTGCGAATCATATCATAATCTAGTTTCTTTCATTACGTATGATGTCAGGCTAGCTGTAGTGTGGTAATGTGCAAGTCACAACACTTTGGACAAAAAAGGCAAAGATAAAATCAATCCAAGTTTTGAGCTCTAAGGAAAAAACAGCAGTGCCTGCAAAGGAATGCTTAACCTATTTGCCTCACATGCCTACATTTATTTCATTAGTTTTTTTGTGTTTTTTTCGCGATGTTATGTACTGCTCTAATTCCCGATTTGTAGAAGAGAGTGCCAGTCAGACTGCGCTCAGCCGTCACGGCAAATACATCAGTTGTACTTAATTCGGTCTAAAGTCGGAGATTTTGGTAACAAGCGGGGGGGGGGGGGGGGGGGGGGGCTGGGGCTGTCGCCACAGTCACCACTTCGAATCTATACAAGCAGTTTGTTCCCTGTGTAAGGGAAGGGGTAGGTGGTGTGTTGAAGTGTGAAGTTTGCGTCTGGAGCGCGATTAAAGGAAAAAAATAATAACCACGAGCGTAAGATGAGACGAAGGTGAGGCGGCATAGGCGGGCGGTAGACGAGCCGGTTCCTCGCACCGCCGCCGTAGCCGCCCGCAGTTTTTTTTTCACAAGTTTCATTGAGGAGGACCATGGCTATTCGTCGAGCCATATTCCATCTGTGTTCTAGTGCTCATTATCTATTCCCGTTCGCTTCGTTTCGTCTAAATGGCGCTAGACGTTCCTAAGAGGGTTTGTGTAGTTTGTTTGGCCTACATCCTGCGTCTGTCTTGAGGTTTAGGGTTCCGACTACAACGCGTCACTCTATTTTACTGGCTGTGGCGGCCACTCTCTTATAGACAAGTTGTCACCCAGATTTCATGGATTTTTTTCCAGTGAAGTACGCATCACTGTCTCCTGGATCTATACACCCGTCTCTCCCCTACCAGTGCCGTACCCTTCATTGATCTGAAAAGTGTAAATATAGAAATAGTCCTCGACCAACAAGTGGATTTTCCACCGCCATGACAAACCATGACAACTAAACTATAGTTCTCGTCCACAAAAGTACCGACGTGTGCAGATCAGGGGCTGGATTCATCAACGCACTTACCATGATAAGTGCGCTGGTAATTACAATTATGATTGTAAACAGACCGCATCGGTATTTTTGAACAACTTACCATGGTAGAATACAATACTAAATTTACCAGTGGTTGGAGGACTGGTATGTCCACTGGCAACTACAGCGACGACTCGCTCCTCAGGCTTTATCTCATAAAAAAATCAACATTTAAGGCAACACTCTAGTTTGCATATACACTTATTATGATCAGAATGATGGCACTGTTCATTTTCATATGAACATGACAAAAGTAAAGAAAATTCACAAGAAATAAGCGAAAATAATATTCACTCAGCCTAGGGTAAATTTGCAATAACATTAACATAAAAAATAATACATGGAATTAATAATTTGACCAATTCAAGCATATCTTATTTCAATGGCATAGTTGAAAAACAGTAAATATATAAATATTAATTGACTCAGAAATTGGCGATTCATACGTTAGAGTTCAATAAACGATTGAAGCAGCAACCACGCCTATCAGAACTCTAGAAAAGGACAGCAATAAATATTGAAGTGGCCTCCACGCCTATCGAACCTCTGGCAAAATACAAGTTCCACAAATAATGAACAGGACGTTTTGGACTGACAAATAGCCAGGGAGGCCTTTAAAGAATATAAATAATAATCAAACCAATTTAAGTTTTTTATTATTATTAGATTTAAATGGACATATTGGTAATGGTAATGAGGCTGTCAGCTCAGCCGTGATGCTAATGCATGGAGGATATGTTATAGTTATGGGCACACAAATGGAAACGGAAGGGGAAGATGCGCGAATTATTGATTTTGCAGTATCGTTTGATATGGTTATAGGGAATACGCTATTCAAAAAGAGAAATGAACATCTTATTACCTTTAAAAACGGAGATAGGACAAGTCAAATTTACTTCCTCCTGTATGGTAGAAGGAACATATGCGAGGTCAAAAATTGTAAAGTAATACCTGGAGACCACATAGCAGCACAACATCGCCTAGTTGTGTTAGACCTATCAATAGCAGTTGCCCGAAAGCAGAAAAGAGGGGTTAGGACACAGAGAAAAATTAAGTGGTTCAAGCTGAAGGAGTAGGATTTAAAACAACAATCCCCCCCCCCCCCCCCCCCCCCCCCGTCCCCCCTTAAGATTAGAATTCTAAATAATATTGATGTTAACATGAAAGATGTCAATGCATGGTGGAATAGAACGAGTAAAAACATCTTAATAGCAGGTAAAAAAATCCTAGGAGAGAGCAGTGGAAAATTTTGGGAAAATAAGGAATCTGGTGGTTCAATGAAGACGTACAACAAAAAGTTAACTTAAAGAGGGCTGCCAAGAAAAAGTGGGAAGAAAGTAAACTTGAAATAGATAGGGAAGCATATAGAATAAGATGTAAGGAAGATAAGAAATCAGTAGCTATTGCAAAGTCAGAAGCATATAATAAACTGTACGAAGATTTAGACACTAAAGAAGGACAGGGAAAGATTTTCAAATTAGCTAAATCAAGAAATAACAGTACAAAAGATATAATGCATATTAGACAAATGAGAGATGAAAACGGTAGCATAATAAAGAAAGAAAGGGATATACTAACTAGATGGAAGGAATACTTTGAAAAAACTATTAAATGAGGAAAATGAGATACTAGTTAGAGAGGATGGAGAACCAAATAACCAAGAGATAGCTGAGGTAACTAGACAGGAGGTAGAAATAGCCCTGAAAAAGATGAAATCTGGAAAAGCCACTGGACCTGATAACATACCAGTGGAAGTGTGGAAAGCTTTAGGGCAGGATGGACATCCGACACATTTAGTATTCTGCACAAACTTCACAAAGACATGAAACAAATTATGGAAAAAGAAGCCATTCCAGAACATTGGAGGGAAAGCACCCTAATACCAATTTTTAAAGAGAAAGGAGATATCCAGTGCTAATATATATACTGTGAAAATTACCGTGGGATAAAATTAATGTCCACACACCTTAAAGTTGTTTGAAAGAATTTTGGACAGTAGGCTTAGGCACTAATGTAGGTGGTGGAAATTGGTAGGCAACATATAACAACTGGGCTTTTGAGTGATGAAAGGACTTGGCTATTGACAATGATGGTATTTTCCCCCTTAGGCAAATAATGGAAAAATATCAGGAAAAGCAGAAAGTGTTACATATGGTATTCATCGATTTGGAGAAAGCATATGATAGGGTGCCACGACAGGAGGTTTGGAGAGGGCTACGTGAAAGAGGAGTGCAAGAAAAGTATGTAAGGGTTACCAAAGAATGCTATAAGGATGTTACTGCTAGAGTTAGAAGCACAATAGGAACAACGGAAAACTTCCATGTGAAGGTTGGTCTACACCAGGGGTCAGCACTTAGCCCATTATTATTTAATATTGTATTCGATGTTATTACTCAAAATGTTAGGGAGGACCCATCATGGTGCATTTTATATGCAGATGACGTAGTGTTGATAACAGAAAGTAGAAGAGGATTAGAAACCAAGTTAGAAGAATGGAGATGTGCATTAGAGAGTAGAGGCATGAAAATTAGCAGGTCTAAAACAGAGTACTTCTCAACTGATATGGGTGACCAATTGGCCTCAATACAACTGAGTGGAATTAGGTTGAAAAGAACAAATACTTTTAAATACCTTGGATCTACGGTAGATGAAAGTACAGGGATGGAAAGGGAAGTTACTCATAGAATTCAGTGTGGATGGAACAACTGGAGGAAGGTGTCAGGGGTCATTTGCCATAAAAGAGTGCCAGTTAAACTTAAAGGAAAGGTACACAAAACCGTAGTTAGACCAGCCTTAACCTACAGCCTGGAAGCAGCACCTCTTAAACAGAAAGAGGAAAGAAAGTTAGATGTGGCAGAGATGAAAATGCTTAGGTGGATGTCAGGAGTTACCAGGAAAGATAGGATCAGAAATTAGACTAATATACACACATCAGCACACACAGGGACAGCCAAAGTAGGAGAAGCCACAAAGAAAAGCCAAGAGGCGAGGCTGAAGTGGTATGGCCATGTAAAGAGAAGGGAGGGTGGAGAATCTGTTGGAAGAGAGGTTATAGAAATGGTAATTTAAGTAGAAGGGAATAGAAGAAAGGATCAGGTATACCCAAAACCAGATGGAAAGATTGTATAAAAAGGGACTTGAAGGAAAAGACCATTGATGATAAAGCAGTAGTTACTAAGTATACAATAGGAGTACTTGGAGAAAGAAAGCTAAATATATATAACATACTCATAAAAAACGGACCCGCGACTCTTGAATTAAACAAGAAAACAACATTAAATATCGCCTTTACGTATAGATTTCAGGAACCTCGACCCCGAATAGGGATAAGCTGAGATTTTTTTTTTTTTAATTGCACTTCTTTATCGTACTATATTTGTATTGAAGAAATTACAAATCGCATCTCACTGTTTGTTTATGTTTTGTGTTTGCATTATTTTATATACAATTATTCAAATCTTTCTCTTTGGAAAATGTTGATATAAATAATGCAACCTATAAAAACAAGATTTTTTTTTTTAACCATTACATTATATATGATCCATAAATCATGAAACAGAATATGCTTTCTAAGAAATTAATTAAATAGAAATTTTATACAGAAGAAATTTTTATCATTTCTTTCTTGAAACATGAACATCTCGTTGCTGATCAGGCTTTGTTTACATGTCACGGGATTGGTCAAAGGAGCCTAAAGAATCATGTAAGGCGCTCGCTGATTGGCGGAATCGATCTGCCAGAGTTACTACCAAACTACGGTGGTAAAGTCGATTTACCCTTACCAGGCGACTTGCTATCGCTTTGTATATCCTACTTTACCATGGCTGGTAAACGTGCTGATAACTGACCGCTGGCAAATGCCTTACAATCGTATGTTAATGAATCCAGCCCCAGTGCGGCAAGTGTCTGAGGCAAAGGGATGTGCCTCAATACTTCCCTTGTGAATTGTGACGGGGCAATTATTTAGACTGAATTCTCATTAGACATCTTAACTTTGGTGAGTGTTAAGTGTGTATAGTGTCCTGCGAGTCACGAGTCACTTTGAATTTTTCAATTACTAGGTCTGCCGCTCCCTGAACGTAATAAATTGATAAAAACAAAACCTTCTCTTCCTCCTTATCCTTCTTTTCCTTCTTTCAAGGTATTCAACTCTTCTTGTATTTATTTTAGTTTATCTTTTACAGGGTAAAGTACCAGAAGTGGACCCGGTGTCAGACACACCACGTGCATTCCAAATATTTTCTGTCTCTTCTCTCCTCTCTCTCTTTCTCTCTCTCCCTCTCCTCATTCTCTTTCTCTTTCACTTTCATTATCTCTCTCTCTCTCTCTCTCTCCCCATTCTCATTCTCACTCACTCTCCCCCTCCCTCTCATTCTCTCTCTCTCCCTTTCCTCATACTAATTATTTCTCTCTCCCCCTCTCCCTCCCTCCCTGTCTCCTCATTCTCTCTCTCTCTCTCCCTCTCCTCATTCTCCTTCTCTCTCTCTCTCCCTCTCCTCATTCTTCTTCTGTCTCTCTTCTCCCTCTCCTCATTCTTCTCATTCTCATTCTGTCTCTCTCCCTCTCCTCATTTTCATTATCTCTTTCTCTCCCTCCCTCCCTCCTTCTCCTCATTCTCATTATATCTCTCTCCTTCCCTCCCTCCCTCTCCTCATTCTCATTCTCTCTCTCTCCCTTTCCTCATTCCCACTCTCTCTCCCTCCCTCTCCTCATTCTCATTCTCTCTCTCTCCCAACTTATCAAAATCAAATCCCTCTACTCACTCATTCTCATTTCCATTCTCCCCTCCCTCCTCATTTTCTCTCTCTCTCTCATATCCCTCCCTCTCCTCATTCTCTCTCCCTCTGGCCATTCTCTCATTCTCTCTCTCTCTCACCCTCCCTCCCTCTCCTCATTCTCTCTCTCTCTCGCACTCCCTCCCTCTACTCATTCTCTCTCTCCCTCTCGTCATTCTCTCTCTCCCTCTCCTCATTCTCTCTCTCTCTCTCCTCATTCTCTCCCCTCCCTCTCCTCGTTCTCTCACTCACTCTTCATCTCCCTCTCCCCCTCTCCTCATTCTCTCTCTCTCTATCTCTCTCGCTCGCCCTCCCTCTCTCCTCCTCTCTCGCCCTCCCTCCCTCTACTCATCCTATCCCTCTCCCTCTCCTCATTTTCTCCCTTTCCCTCTCCTCATTCTCTCTCTCTCTCGCCCTCCCTCCCTCTACTCATTCTCTCCCTCTCCTTCTCATCATTCCCTCTCCCTCTCCTCTCTCCCTCTCCTCATTTGCTCTCTCTCCCTTTCCTCATTCTCATTCTCTCTCTCTCTCCCTCACCTCATTCCCTCTCTTCCTCTCCTCTTTCTCTCTCTCTCTCTCTCCCTCTTCTCTTTGTCTTTCTCTCTCTCCCTCTCCCCATTCTCTCTCTCCCTTTCCTCATTCTCTCTCCCTCTCCTCATTCTCTCTCCCTCTCCTCATCCTCTTTCCCTCTCCTCATTCTCTCTCTCCCTCTGTCTCCTCATTCTCTCTCTCCGTCTGTCTCCTCATTCCTTCACTCTCTCTCCTCATTCTCTCTCTCTCTATCTCCCTCACCTCTCATTCTCTGTGAGAATTATATATTATGCTTATATAAGATATTAATTACAGCAATAGATCCATTTACAAATATATGCATTTTCGCACTTCAATCCAGCGAAGCAATCGCCGGGTCAGGTCAGCTCAACTTTGACTGATGGGTGGTTCGCACATAGTTGCCTTCCAAAGTACCTAGACCCTCAAAAAGAGCTTAATACCCTCGACTGTCACACCTTCTGCATTCCTGACTACTATCCCGTATAACAACCATCGGGGACGGCGGATGGGAACCCCTTCCATATAAGCAGGAAATCTGGAACATGCAGATAAACCGGGAATCGACTACGCTACCGCTGACGCCTGATTTCTCCGCCTGTTATACGTGTTGTGATAGTGTCTATTACTGTAGTCATTGTGCTATGGTGTATATTTCTATCGTGCACCATATCGTCAGACTATCTGCGTTATGGAATGAACTGTTTAAACCCTGTGTCTGGTATCACTACATTTTTTGTGGTGGTTTATTAGTTCCGACAGACTAAGACACCCATCACATTCTCTCTCTCTCCGCCCCTCTCTATCTTTCCTCATTTTCTCTCTTTCCCTCTCCTCCTTTTCTTTATCTCTCCACATCTCTCATCCTCTTCCCTCTCACTCTCTCTCACCCTCTCTCATTCCTCTTCCTCTCTCCTTCTCATTCTCTATCTCATTCTCTCTCTCTCCTCATTCTCTCTCTTTCCCTCTCTTCATTCTCTCTCTCCTTCTCCTCAACCTCTCTCTCCCCCTCTCCTTCTTCTCTATCACTCCCTATCCTTATTCTCATTCTCTATCTCTTTCTCCCTCTCATTCTCTATTCCTTCTTTGTCTCTCTCTATCTCTCTCCCTCTCCTCATTCTCTCTCTGTCTCTCCCCTTCTAATTCTCTCTCTCCCTCTCCTCATTCTTTCTCTCTATCCCCCTCACCTCATTCTCTCTCTTTCTCTCCCTCTCCCCTTCTCCTCATTCTCTCTCTCTTTCTCTCCCTCTCCTCATTCTCTCTCTCTCTTTCTCTCCCTCTCCTCATTCACTCTCTCCCTTTCCTCATTCTTTCTCTCTCCCTCTCCTCATTCTCTTTCTCTCTTTCTTTCCCTCTCCTCATTTTCTCTCCTCTCTCTCTCCCTCTCTTCATTCTCTCTCCCTCTCCTCATTCTCTCTCTCTCTCCCACTCCCCAATCTCTCTCTCACTCTCTCCCTCTCCTCGTTCTTTCTTTCCCTCTCTTCATTCTCTCTCTCCCTCCCTCTCCTCATTCTCTATCTCCCTCCCTCTCCTTATTCTCTATCTCCCTCCCTCTCCTCATTCTCTCTCTCCCTCCCTCTCCTCATTCTCTCTCTCCCTCTCCTCATTCTCTCTCTCCCTCCCTCTCCTCATTCTCTCTCTCCCTCCCTCTCCTCATTCTCTCTCTCTCCCTCTCCTCATTCTCTCTCTCCCTCCCTCTCCTCATTCTCTCTCTCCCTCCCTCTCCTCATTCTCTCCCTCCCTCCCTCTCCTCATTCTCTCTCTCCCCCTCTCTCCTCATTCTCTCACTCTCTCTCGTTCTCTCTCACACACACACACACACACACACACACACACACATATATATATATATATATATATATATATATATATATATATATATATATATATATATGTATGTATATGTATATGAGTGCAGTGGAAACCTTGTCCTTTCAAACGTAAGGAGGGAGCCAAAAAGCGTCACACTATAAATGGAAGAAAAAAAAAAAACATCTGTTATTAATACCATCTATGATTTGCGAGTATACCATACAGTGTGAAAGCATCTGAGGATGTCTGAATATCGTTTAAATCCAAAAGCATGACAATTATGTCAAGCCAGTGCCAAGGGTCAAAGGTGACCAACTTCCTTTCAATATCTGCTTGAATAAAAATCCCATTCCCAGTTCGTGAGTACATAGAATCGCAAATGGCACGGTTTCAGTGTATGTGAACGTGTGTATGTATGTATGTGTGTGTTTCTGTTTGGGTAAATGTGTATGTAGAAAGAATATGTTTGTATTGTTTTTTCATAAGATTGTTATTGCTATTAAGAGAGTATCTATGAACTTTTTATTATGGTAAATTTTCCTTACTAAATACCAAAAATGGTATCGATGGATTCCTCTCACTCTGTACTTTACCTGCGATTCCGCCCCTGTAACCCACAATCTGGGTCCCGATAGTAGGGGAGGGAATGAAGTAGATAAGAGAAATTGCGGGATAAAATATGAATTCGGGGCACACTTCGTATGCAAATCTTTAATACCTACCTAATTTTGCCTAGTTTTCAAGTTAGCTCTAGCCAAGAGGGGGCTTCTCCCCCCTGGACCCCCTTATTCAGAGCACTTCGTCAAAGATTATATATAGGAAAGATAGGAAAACTCCTATCCTTAGAGGTTAAAAAAAAATGTGAGGTGATCGCCACGCCTCCTAGCGAGAAAATTCGTGAGAATTGTAATTCACCTTAACCCTGTAATGCAATACTTAAGGGTTGTGTAGTTGATCTCTCTTTCTCGATTTCCCTCTCTTTTTCTATATATGTATTCTTTGTATTTGTTTACTGACTTTCAATAAGTTATTTCAGGCAACAAATGCTTCTATTACATGTTATATTTTTTTTTCAAAATTGTGAGCATATGTATAAATGTATATTATGTAAATATATAAAACATGTGTTTATATCCATGTATATGTATACACAGTATATATAATGATACATACATTTACACATATAATCATATATACACAGACATACGTAAATACATATAGATATAGATAGATGTACATATATACATCCAATATGTGTGTATAGATATATATTTGTCTTCCATATCTATAGGATATATAAGGTTTGATATTTAAGGATATTCATTTCTATTCATAATGCAACCTCATTTATATAAACAAATTAGGATACCTTGATATCCACAATATAAACTACTTTTCCTGAATTTCTATTCCATCTGATAGAGCTGGATGAATAATAAAACAATATATGAATATATTTCTTTATTTCATAATTAAATACTATTGCACAAAACACGCGCACAAACAAAACACGAAATGAGTTGTAACGCGGTTGTTTTGAAATGGGGTTCCCTCCGTTTTCTAAAGTTTTTTCTTCTTTGGTTTTGGAAGTCTAATTCGGTATCTTTGTCTTTTTCAGGGCCCTCTCCTGACTCTAGAATGTTTGCGGCCATAAACACGGCTTACGTTTGCTTTCACTAATAAAATTCTATGAAAGCAGTTTTCACCACGGCGTCCGATACGGGAATCCATGCTGCTGTTCATACGTCAAATGTCGCGGCCGTATCGGTGTAAACAAACAAACAACACGAGAATCTCTTACACCTACCCAGAGCGCCATCTACTGAGCTAACCTCTGGGATGGACAACAACCTCACACGAAAATCACCCGCGTTCCTATCTTTCGTAGTATATAATCTTTGACTTCGTGCTACTTGTGTAAATGATGATGCCGCGACCACGAATTAGCCTTACGCTGCGCCGTGATGACAGCAACAAGACTTCGATGCTATGTGAAGTACTGCGCATGGGCGGCCTCCGTGATTTCCCTCATGTAAACCTAATCTCATATATTCATCAAGATAGGAAACTAGGACCGATAATGACGCGACCACTCAATAGAGGGCACTCTATAATTATACTATAAACGATGGGGAATATTACGCCATTTATCGAGAGAACATAACGGCGCATGCAGGTAATTCATTGGGGGTTTCCAGTCCACAGCTTGTCGCTAGCCGTAAATACGTTAACACAGCCATGTTTGAATTTCAGGCCGACGATGGTGGTTTTCGGGGTATTTTGCACATGGTATGTTGCACGAAGTGCCCTATAAAGGGCGGGTCCAGGGGGGGGGGGGCGAAGCCCCCCTTGGCTAGGGCTTAATTCATAACTAGGCAAAGTTAGGTAGGTAATTGGGTTAAGATTTTGCAAGCGAAATAATGTATATATGTAAGTATATATATGTATATATATATGTGCCTTAAAAAAAGAGACCCAGATTGTGGGGTCCTGGGGTGGAATCGCGCATTATTTCTACTATATATGAACAGTAGAGGTTGAGAGGAATCCATCGATACCATTTTTATGGTATTTCGTAACGCAGCATTATTCGGAAAATTTACCACATTGACATCACTGCAATCACCA
>NW_028234425.1:31511846-31516846 GCF_977035675.1 Penaeus japonicus | reverse complement strand
TCCTTGAGAGAAACTTGACCACTGCCTCGCTCAGCTTGGGTGCCCATCTGAGGGAGAAGGTCATAAAATATAAAACAAGGCACACTGAGTACTGAGTATTAAGCATTGAAAAATCTTGAACATTTGTTATGGAAGTGAAAAACTACACTGTTACATATTACAAGAAATACAAATACTCTGTAAATAATGACAAAGCTAGATTAGGGATTGTGCTCAATTCCACAAAGTAACCTATGGAATAAGTCTCTTAAAGAAAATATACTGATATCCATCATACCTGTTTTGGGTCTGGTTTCCATCCTATCATATAGATGATCTGGAACGTTGCTGGAATCCCATCTTCATTCCCATACATTTCTAGAAAGAAAAGAGGGAATCAAGAGGAAAAGAAAGAAAATCACTTATAATAACTGGCAGCACAGGGTCAGGTGAAATCAGCCCCACCCCTATCTCACCCCTTCTCCTCGTCAGGTCCTTCACCTTTACATGCCATTTAATATCCATCCAGAAATATTACTGTGAATGATTGTGTGGGTGTAGCTAGTATCACCTGACTATGTGCTGGTGACTATATCTTACTGTATACTTCATAACTTAAGTGAAAGGCAGGCTTATTTTCATTATCCCTTTTTCTTCAAATATTTGGAAATGTAAAATAGAACTACAAAATGAATGTCTGTATATTAAAAAGTACCTTGATAAATGGCACTTGCAGCAAGCAGTGTGTCTCTGTGGAGATGAGGTTTGCGGTTGAGACCAGCATTATTTTCTGCCATTCCCTGGAGGTCCCACATCAGTTCAAACATGGATGGGAAGCCAACAGAAATCTCATCTGTATCCTAAAAAATAAAGGGATATTAATTGCCATGGGATGCACTACTTAATTGATATATTCTGCAAGGTGTGTTACATTCTTTAACCCATTCGCGCTGATTGACGTCCTATAATTTGACTGGAAAATATTCCCTAACTGGAAGTCCTAAAACATCAAGTATTTTCTTACATAGTTCCTTGTGGGGCAGTTGTGACATGCTGGAACATCAGCAATGGATCGATAGATGGTTCTTAAATATAATTATCTTTCATAATTTCTTAGTCTCTTTTATTTTAGTTTAGGTATTTGAATATCATAAAGTGTGATATAACAAGAAAAAAAATAATGTCACAGAAAACTACATAACATTGATGATGTCACCGTAGTTTCGGTTCAATAAAAAGATGAGTTGAAAAACTATTTTAAAAGTAAATGTGATTGGGCGAGAAATAAAAGAAAATAAAGATTACTAATGTAATACTATTTCTAATTTCTTGATTAGTAGTGATGTCACATCGCATCACATCACAAGGTACATGTACATACAAGTATGTACATACATGTATGATTGTTTCTATAGATCTTCTCGTTTTGGATTTTATTTTTTATAAAACATATTTAGTAATACCCCACTACAAGAATGCTTCTACTTTCCATTGGTATTACCTCCTCTGAACATGGCAATATTTTTACATGCCTTTACACTGTATATGCAATCATGCAAACCATAATCATAGGGTAGGTGAAAAAACTCTGAGAGGTTCAGCGTGGCCTTGTGCAGCTGGAATATACCCTGGAATGAAGCATTTTTCACTTTCTATCTTTCCAGAGAAAGCAGGAGTGGGCAAAAATACACCTCGTCCTAAATGGCTTAAACTTAATGCGCTGTGACATCAATTAGTTGTAGCACTCTTTATTCAACATAACCATGAACACAGCACCACAAATCAAACTGAATGATATACTTATACTCTACTAATATTGTGCAGAATTTTGTATATATTGTGTCTGCTAACATTTCCCAAGAAAAAGTGCAAACATTAAATGACAAAGTAGTAATACCTCTTATGAAAAAAGGTAAAATTACTAAGCAATTGACTGATACCACAAGTCAATATTTCCCGGTTGGAGATACTTTTTCCTGCTGAAGGGTGGGGTCGTAGTTCCTGAGCGGAATAGATTTGTGGCCACAGTTAATAAACTACTTTAATATATCATCTAGAAATACATAACTCATGACAACATTGTTAGGGTCATAGAGTGCCATTAACCCATTCACGCCAGGGCTATTCCGACTCTAAATGGTTGGAATGCTGGGGTTTTCAAATGCACAAGCCTAACGCCTCGGGATTCTCGGACGCACTAGCAAGCACTGTAAGCCTACTCACCCAGCACGCTGGCCTTGACCAAATATCTCCTCACCGTGTCTGACCCAAAAACCACTGAATGTGATAGCAAGTCAACCGGCACGAATGGGTTAAATAGGACTAAATTGTGCCTTATTACCATTATGATTAGAGCCTCTCTTTGAGTTAACCATCATAGAAGCAGTATTTCATATGCACAAGCCTAATTCCTTGAACTATTTGCCCATTCTGGCCGCGGCCAAGCGCTATGCGCCTGATCACCCATCGCGGCAGCCAAAAGGAAAGGCATGACAAATCGTCTCGTCTCTGGTGGCTGGTCCTTCCACCACTTGACGTGTTATCTTGTCACCCAGCATTAATGGGTTAAAAATAGGATTAGTACACCAGGTTTGTAAATCTATCTCACACAAATATTTTGGTTCCGTATGGTTCCATACTGAACATCTTTTTATCAGCTTGCTTTTGCAGTTGTAGGCTTCAGTAATTTTCACAATGTCTTCATGAATAATGCAATTCTTAGCTTTGTGGTTACTATGGCCGCAAATCTAACATGCATACAGAAAATGACCCAAGACCTCAGAGAGAGAGAGAAAAAGTTGACTCCTATAATTCATACTAATTATACACTGTATGTTTCTATTCTCTACATACCAACCAGGAAATACTGAATCAAGATGCCATTTAGTAATTTTCACTCTGTCTATTTTTTCTTCCTTCTTGTTACCAATCAGACATTATGAACTAATTCTCTGATGTCTGAATTGTAAAACTTTTTATAACGATGGACAAAGAAATCAGTAAATGTAAAAGACCGATTTACTTACTATTGTCAGCATGGTAAACCCACTCTGGTTGAGGAGGCTGCCAATATCCCTGATCTCAGCAAAGGGCGACACATGCGAAGAAAAACCCTGTGAGAGGGAAAAGCATACAAGACTTCAAATCTCTAATACTATTTTCCTTACATTTCCACTCTATTCTTCTATTCATTAAACTTTGTACAACGTTACCCGGAAGATGCATATTTACGCAAATTTCTATTAGTGTTAATGTATAAAAATAAATATGCCATGGTATAATACACAATCATGAATTGCATGTACGGTGCCACTGCCAGTGTGACTGTTTTGTTGAGTGGCACTAGGAATGAGAAGGAGGAGGGATGTATAGTGATATTTTACTGTTTCTTTATTACAACTAAGAAAATGTTTTGCCAAATTTCATACTTCTTCTATGAATTCTTGATAGTGATGTTACACTGGTAGTACAGCATATATTCCTTCTCTATGTTAAAGCCATACCAGTACGTGCTATGAGTTTCACAATATGACTAAACACAAAAAAGTGGAAGATTTTCAGTACACTAATGTATAAATGAATAGGATTTGGGAGGAAAAAATAGTTATGGGGCAAAGCTTGAGTCTTACTTGCTCCACCAAACCTACCAAATGGGCTATCCGCAATGATAATAATATATAATAATAATAAATAATAATAATAATATATAATAATAATAATAATAATAATAATAATAATATATAATAATAATAATATAAAATAATAATAATAATATATAATAATAATAATAATATAAAATAATAATCATAAAAAAAAAAAAAAAAAAATTACTGGCCATTTAAAACTCATAAGTAACTTACACCCTCTCTCTCCAGTTCAGCCAGCACCAAAGATGAGCGCAGTTCATACAAAGTGTCTCCACCAAACACCGAAGCCAGGAACACACCATCCTCTCGCAGCACTCGATAGATTTCCTTCAGGCAACCAGGCAGATTGTTCACCCAATGAAGACTGAAATGATGATTAACATGATTAAGTATCATTAAACAATCCTTGCATAATGAAGCATTTTAGTGTTCCTATTACCAGAGAACAGAAAAGAAAAAAGAAAAATGGTGAACATTTACCAGCTTTTAGGAGTTGTATTATAAAGAGGCTTTGCATAATTCAGGACTCATTAATACTTTGACCTTCAAGTGTATGAATTTCAATACAGAAAAGAAAAGAAAAAGAAATAAAGAAAAAGACAATAGCAAAATACTAATAGTGCTACCAGTAATAGTAATACTAGCATTATTACCATTACTGCTACTACCACAAGTGGTGGATCCAGGATGATCAAAAGGGGGTGGAGGTGGATTGTATAATACAGGGTACTAAGCATCAAAGTTAAGGAGAGGTATAGCTACCCCAGTGGAGATTTTTAGCATTTTCTAAGCATTTATGGCAAAATGTCAAGTTCATATAGAGAAATCTGCTAAAATGATTGACATATTTCTATATTTGTATTCATCCCCTGTACCCCTGGATCCATCAATGGCCACTATTAATAATAATTATGAAAACAAAAACAATAATACAAATCAACATCATGGGAAAAGTTATAGTGCATATGACTATAAATTCTACAATCATGATAAAAATGAATATAAAAAGCTACACACCTTTATTAACAAATTATGAATGAAAGTGATTTTAAATTGTGTAAAAGATTATTACACCCAACTTGTCTTCCTCTGGCTTACTATAGCCTCTAAGCCTAGCTTCACTTCTGCAGCATATTAGAAGGATTATGGTATTGTGCAAATTCTTTGTGACTTACTGGAAATGCCTGACTAGGCAGCAGTACTGAGTGGGTTTAGGTTTATACCATTTGAAAACAATGTATTTGGGAAATTTAAGTGTAATTTTTCATGAATTCATTCTTTCTTTCTTTCTCTCTATATTTATTTATTTTTCGTTTTGTGTGTGTGTGGGGGAGTTTACTGCATTCTTTTCATAAATTGATAAATGCTCACCGA
>NW_028234425.1:31496846-31504346 GCF_977035675.1 Penaeus japonicus | reverse complement strand
TCTTCATCCCACCTAATACTGTGCCAGCTGCCTCAGATGCTAAAATGATTGGCTGCACCATAGAAGGAGGGATCTGCCTCAACACTCCTCCAATTGCACCAGACACACCCTTGTGTTGATGCTCCTGTGAAGCTGCTTGTACTATTGCTGTGGCAGTATCACCAATGCCCTCACGAACAAGGCTATAAGCTGTGGTGACCCCTTCGCGTATGTCTTGTGGTTGTCCACCTCGCATTCTATACCTGTGGCGCACACTCGGTCCAGATGAAACCATGTCATACATTGTCTCTGCTGCTGACTGAATGCATCCCACAAACCTTCCTGTTAAATCAAGAGCAGCATGAGCTGATGAAGTGGTGAAAGCCGAAGTTCCTCGTTGGAGTCCACGCATCACCCGTCCATCTTTCTGGTACTGTTCAATTGGCAACAGGAACAAATCCCTAACACCTCCAACCAGTTTGCTCACAGAGTGCATGGGCCCAACACCACCTAGGACTGATGGAAGCTGATTACGTCTTATATCATTCATCCATTCACTGCTGATGTGATGTATCAACTTGTCCATACCTAAAAGACCAGATTTATGAACAATGCTCTTCAAAGTAATCTCTGACTGATTAAGTTGACCAAGTCCTATGAGGAGTCCTGCAAGTGGCCCATACTGTGAATTAATATCAACATGCTTTCCATGGTAATCTATTTTGATTGGCACATCTGGTGAGAAAATAAATGATTTGAAATATGGAGGAGCATTCTCATCCATTTTACTGTACTCTTCTTCAGCTTCCGACACTGGCGATTTTTCTTCTAAATTCACAAGGAGTTGCTGATCTTCAGCCAAATTAAGTTGAGCAGCTTGATTAAGGTTTACAGTCATAATGGGTGCCTGAACTTGAGTTGTGGACTGTGGCCTCTCTTCTTCTCCAATGTCTCCATCTGTATCTGAAGCTAAAAGTTCTTCAAAGAATTGGAAGAGGAAAAGAAGAGCATCTTGATCTATATGTAGTCTGATAGGTTGTAGTGATATCTTGAGACTGGTTTCTTGAGGACCATGTTGGCCATCAGGTCTTGCAGTGAGAGCTTTCACTTGTACCATATTTGCATGAGCTTGTCGTGGACATGTTTCAGAAGAAAACTGATAAAGGAATTTGTTGATTTTGGAAGAGACAAGTCGATCCCTAATTTCTACATCATGAATTAGAAGCACATTTCTTGTTGCCTGCTGTGCACTCTCAGGGTAGATCTCATGCTGGAACCGAACCTTGCTGAGTTGCAATTCTAGGAGCGTGTCATGCTTTCTCCCTGGTCCTCCCGATGCCTGCCATACCATATGACTTCGCTGCTGTGGACTCTGAGGTGGTGACTTCTTGAACATATTCGGAGAGGTATGACCTGCTGAAAATTGCACTTCTCCAGCACGCATTGTCACTGAGGGTTCTACTGAGACGTAGCCTACTTTTGGTGAAGGAGCATTTGATGATGAATATGCCCCACTACCACTCTCTGGATTGCCATTTGAGTCATTGATTGTAACTCTTCTTGGTTTGGCTGTGGCAGCATGAGAAACAGTCTTAAAATCTGATCCACCATAAATGTGCCACACAACACTTAACTCCTTAAGAGTATACTTCATTATAGCAGAAGGGAAATGTTTTGGTGCCTTTAGCTGATCAACTTTGCCAAGAGGGATAGTAAAGTGGTTATCCATAATAATTATAGGATCCTGTGTTAAGAGCCTGACTTGTGGCTCTCCTGATGGAGACTTAATACCTGTGCCAGGAGCATCATCAAGAATGCAAAACTCCTCATCTGTCCCAGAACTACATTCCTCAAATGGATTATCTGAAGGTTCTTTGAGAGCTTCCTTGAGTGCGGACTCTGTGTCTGAGAGTTCACCTTCCACTGGCAGCACTTCCTCTGTCTTATGTGTGTCCTTCTGCGAGGCTTGAGCAGCAGCTGCAAGACGTTTCAGATTGTCATCTGGGAAGAAGAACATCTCTACACCCTTCTTTAGATAAAGATTAGGATCATTTTCATCATCCTCACATGATGATGTTGAAGGAGTTGATTCAATCATTGCATCATCCATCATCCCTCTCACCATCTCAAGCTGGTGAGAATCATTTTCCTTGAGACGTGGGTTGAAAATGGTTTCTTGCATCTCTGATGGTCTCATAGTGGCACACTCACTAGATGGTGAAGATGCAACACTTACTGGGCTTGTAACTGGGGGAATAACTGTTGTATCTGTGGTAACAGATGCCTCTAGAGTCAAATCTCCATCACTTGCTAAGTAAATCAAAAGCTCTAACAGGGATTTGCAAGAATCTGCACATGTGCGTATGTGAATCACGTTATTGGAAGCAACCAAATCAACTTTTGGTTTCTTTTCCTTTAAGTCTTCAACCATCCGTAAACACAGTTCAAAGACTCCTAAATCTGCCACACAGATATAGTCCTTTCTTAGGTCAATGCTTCGTAAAGAAAGTTTGTCAGAGAGGAAAAGGGCAGCATCTTCAATGATGAAATGAAGAACGTTAGTGTCACTGGATATAGTTAAATTGCTTGATATTGAGCAAGCATCAACTGTAAGAACTGTTCTTAACGGCAAGTGAAGTGGACGATAATCCAGAGCACAACCCCATAAATGGAAATTCATCTCAGTGACAACATCAGGAAGCACATAGCCAGCTACAGGATAGTCTTGAACATCAAACATATCCATCATCTGGGTAACCCAACTCTCAGGGCTGGTACACATGTAGTGACGGAGAGTGGTCCCACGAACACATCCAGAGAAGATTATAGTCTTCAAATTTCGAGTCAAGTCAAAATCCATTTGTAAAGCTATACTTACTTGATCTTGGTAGTCCTCATTCTTTATCACTCCGGCTCCTAGTTTAGTTATTACTCCTGGATCATTTGGGTACACTATAGCATCTAAGCGCGAAGTGGAGAGGGGATTTTCTGGATCAAGGAAAACTGGTCGATCTGGTGTGATGTTTGCAGCTTTGTGGTATATATATGCTTTTTCTGACCAAATGCAAGTGTAACCAAGGTCTGGGCTTCCTTGATAACCTACAGCTGCAAATATTGTTCCCTGGTCTAAGATGAGCATTACTTCCCCATGCTGCCCTGGAAGCACACAGTTCTTTGCATCTCTATATGGAGTTCTCAAACTAGCAACTGCATGGCCCATTGTGAGCTTAAATGCAACAAGAGTTTGCTTTTTGTTCTTATTTTGTTCCTGTTGTTGTTGCTGCTGTTGCTTCAGTCTCTGTCTTGCTTTGTGTTCATAAACTGAATAAAACTGGGATTCCCCTTCCTCTTCACTATCACTACCATCATTATTGGACGAAGTGCACATAGTAAACTGAGTTGTACTTTGATATATACTCTCATTCATAAACACTGAGGCCAAGTCTAAGCCTCCTTGAGCAGCACCTATATTACGAGTGGTGTGGCTTACTGGCTTTGGAGCAGATGGCTCCCAAAGCAGTAAATCAGTCACTAATCTGTTATACACAACTTCATAGATATGCTTAGAAGGCAAAATTAACTGGACATCTGGCAAGTGAATGTCTATGTGCAGCTGCACATTCTTCAAAGTATTCTCCATAAACTCCAGAACTTCCTCCTTATCTGCTGGGATGGTAAGCTCTTCTGCTTGGCCATCACCAGGCTGCTGGGAAGCAACTTTCCTTCGACTGAAGGGACTGGGGTCTGTCTCACTTACTTCCTCTAAAAATCCCATCATAGATTTTGCCATGATATTTTCTTGTCTTGGAGCTTCTTCTTCTAATGATGTCCATGGCTGAGTTGGGTGTGCCATAATGACAACTCGTGGAGGATCAAATCCTCTTTCTGAACCTCTGCTTGAGCTTGCCCGCACCAAGGATATTGGTGCATCTTCTTCCCTTTCTTGGAAAAGTACATGAATGTCACCACTACGCACTTCATAGGAACTATAGGGCATGTATGGATCTATGGTAGTAACAAACTCAAAATCCTGCAATACCAAAGACAGAATATCTTTTCTGACATTTCTTTTCCACCAAGGAACCCTATCCATATTGGAAGTGGGTCGTAAATCAGGTATTGGGAATCTAAGCTTCACTGTCAAAGACGAAGAAGATACTTTGACGTGGACACGTGTCTCAGGGTGTAGAGTTGCATCATCTAAAGTCTGTTTGAAGCAAGCTTGATTATTTATATAACTTGGGGGTAGTTCTGGAGAGAAAGTTTCTTCTGTTGCTTTTGTGCACACCTGTTGTCTATTGATAAGAGCAGATATGCGATCTACAATAGACATATCAATCTCTGATACACAATCACCTAAATTAACTTTGATGTCTAATTTTGGTGTACTCATCCTCCTAGTTCTCCCCATGGCAGTCATATTCTGGGACTGTGAGATCTGCACTCTAAGCTTTGGTTCAACAGTACCTCCATAGATGGCCTCAGTGGTTGGTTCTTTTAAAGTCTCCTTGAAAGTTAGCAGTTCAGAATATTCTACCTTTGCTGGAGATACCGATGAATCCACAAGGCACTCAAGAATTTCAGCACAACCAAGAGACATGTTCACACTCATTTCCCATCTATTTGCAAGGCTCTTCTCACTACCTTCAACTGTCAAAGGAGCTGCCATAAATCTTAAATGATTGATCTGACAAGCCTCAGCAAATTTTTGCTTGGCCTCATGGAAAGCACCATAGCTATAACCTGATAATCCATGTACACCAAGTATAGAAAAAAAATCTTCTGACTTAGCTTGCATTTCAGCAACTGAGGCTTTTGACACCATGTTTGAATTGTCAAGTGATGGTGTCAAGATATCCTCATGAAGCACAACAGCTGCCAAGCTACTAACCTGGACACGGAAATGGGTCACTACGGCAGAGGGGTCATCCATGAGTTTACTACCATGTTCATTTTTCTTCTTACTTGATCCCCCTATTGCATGATCACCCATCATGACACCCACACCTGTGTACCGGAAGGAGGGTGTAGTTGAGGCTCCAACAGTAGCAGACTTCACAGTGCTACCCGACATATTTGAGCCGAAAGAACTTTCCATGTCAGAGCAGCCTGAGAGCTGACTACTAGTCATATTTCTCATAACTCCTGGACCACTACTCATCGGTACAAATTCATCATCACTGTCTTCTAATGGTGTCACAGACCAACCCTGATGAAGATTGAGAGCTTGACTTGCCACAGTATTTGAACGAAGTTCTTTTCGAAGCTCACTCTCAACTTTACGGAAATCATGTGGGTCCATTGGTTTCTGCTTAGTACGCATCATACCTGGAGTCTGTGAATCAAGATCAATTTTATCTGGTGATGCTATGCCCTCTGATAACTCCATTAGTAAATGAATTTGTCTAGGTGAAAGAAACATAATTAGAGATCCACAATTCATTCGTAGGTCAACTTTTGGACCCATTACATCAGCTTGTTTAAGTTTCAAGCTGATTTCCTGAGAGCCTGTCAGCTTTGCAAATAGAATAGGCTCCATTGGGATGCTTGCATTGGTAATCAGTTTCTTCAGTGTTTTCTCATGATTGTACTCAAATTCTTTACCTTCTGTTGGAGATGTATCAGCTGTCTTATAAGAATCGCCAGATCCTGACACCTTAGATCCACCTGATTCTGGTGATGAATTAGAATCAGAAGTTACTACAATTCCGGACTTTGCCATTGTTTTACTCTTAGCTGGAAATTCATCAGTGTACATAGTAAGTCCTTCAATATGAAATTTCTTAGATGCAAATGCAGGCTGCTCATACCCTGTTCGACATGATTCAGAAGTTGGAGTGGTTTTACCAAGACCTGCCTCATCAAAATAATCCACTTTCTTGATCCGAACTTCCAAGGACACTCCTGACTGACTACCTTTTGGGGTGTGTTCTAATCTAATGGTTATGTCTAGGAAGCGGACCTTAATTCGATTAAGTACAGTATCTATTGCCTGTGCAAAATGTTCGATGCCCTCAATCATCTGACTAGAATCTTTACCTACAGGGTCCTCCATTTCACTCTCTTCTTCATGATGATTAAGGCACTCCTGAGCAATTTGCATGGATGTTGTCATACTCATACTCTCGATCATGGAATCTACCATAGATACATCCTCAGACCTTTGTTTGGGCTCGATGGTCACCATCAGCCCAGACACCTCCACAAAGCAACTTTCCGATAGCAGAGCATGCCATGGAACAGACACACATATTTCACCAATATAACCATCCACAAACTTTACGGGGAGATTTAACTGGTCAGCGACTTCATTTAAGGCAGCCACATCCAAAGTCAACTCCTTTATGGCTCCTGTTCCATTGTACAAATCCACTGTCAGCTGATCAAGGGACAGCTTTTCTTCCAGGAACTGCCCCACATATCTTTGTAACAGGTATCTTATTGCCCTTTTCTTGATGGCATCCGACCAAGGGAAGTACCAGGGCATTTTAGATATAGTCTCTAGTCCCAAACGTAACATTTTGGCTATTTTCTACTCTCCATGGTGTAAGATTCTCTTTGTTGAACTACGTCGCAGGTAAACAAGGTTGCTGCTGCGTCAGGACACCAACGTTACAGCCGTCTTGTGTTACGGCGCCACATACAAAACTTAATATATTAACCTATAGTTCTCTAATAAAATAGCAAAAAACACATACGTAAAAATACAAGGTACACATTGAAACTACTGAATATTTCGCTTTGTCAAACTAAAACCATTAACAACAATTTCTGTCTATTTCTTGCTCTTTAAAATGTAACCCGGATTTAAAGATCTTTCAAAGCCAAACAACAGCTGGGTTCCAATACTATTTCTTGGATCAATCAGCTGATCTGGGAATCATATGTAATATCGCACTATTGTCAGCTTGCACACAGAGCATGACAGATAATTATGGCACGTAATGCATCTACGGCTGGACGCTGTTCTGGGGAAAACTTCACGTGAACAACAAGCTTCTGCGTATGTGCGTTTTGGTTACCTACCTCGGACAAAGCTTGTACTCCTCCTTCCGCTTTACCCGACTGATTTAGGGACGCATGTGCGTTTATTTTTCTAGTGGTATTTTCATCATCTAATTACATTGTGTGAAAATGAATAATTGAATATTTATCATATATTTAGGAGCTGAAAATAACACTAGGTAATTCAAAGATTATTGTTCTCTGCACATTTGCTTTGCTGCTTGTTATGTTATTTTTTAACACAGGAAATCAATATTGTAGTCAACTACCACTCTGACATTTTATCAGTTGTAAATTCTTATAAAGAGCAGTCATTTCCAAACCCTCAGATATTTCGGAATTTATAAAATGTATGACAAAGGTAAATTTGCAAATGAATTCAAGGTGAACTATTTGAAATATTATTTATTTACTTTTGGCTAGTTATTGGATGGTTATTCGGGCTTCACCCAGAGTTGTCATTTCCATTATTTTCACCGCGTACATTGCCAATCTATTTCCTTGTTTTGCGAGAAT
>NW_028234425.1:31481846-31486846 GCF_977035675.1 Penaeus japonicus | reverse complement strand
CGACTCCCGCGCTTGCCCCAGAGCCATTCCCTCCGTGGGTCCGGCTTGCCTCCGGGTGGGGTGTCGGCCGTCGAGAGGTCTTCGGGCCTCGGCGCGCGGGGGAGGACCGTGGTTACTTCCTCTCCAGAGGACGCTCACGGGGGAAGGCCGGGGGGTGGGAGGGGGTGACATAATCCGATCGATGCAGCAAATACTAATATACTGTACATACAGTTGTTTTTACGCTAACACGCACGCATGCACACATGTACTCACTTACTCACTAATACATTCACTCACTTACTCACTCACACACTCACTCACTCACTCACTCACTCACTCACACACTCACACACACACACACACACACACACACACACACACACACACACACACACACACACACTCACTCACACACTCACACACACACACACACACACACACACACACACACACACACACACACACACACTCACTCACTCACTCACTCACTCACTCACTCACTCACTCACTCAGTCACCTATTCACTCATTCACACACACACACATCCACGAGTTCGCACCGATCCCAATCTTTGTTGCAACGTGATGAAACGTGACGTTGCGGACACGGCCCTTCTCTTGGTTACTTGATCTCGTTTGCTAAGCCTTGGAAACTAGATTCAAGTGGAATTAAGTTTGCCAGGAGTGGCACGGTGTTTCATAGGCCTATTTTTTTCTTCTTCTTTTTCTTGGTCGCAGCTAGGCACGGAATTTACTGGGATATAGTGGCCTCGCTCTCTCTCTTCTTTCTCCTTTTCTTTTTCTCTAATGTCATCACTTTCTCTTCTCTTTTGTCTTGTCTCTCTTTGTTTTCTTCTCCCTCCCCACCCCCATCTCCTCCTCCTCCATCTTCTTCCTCTGCCTCTTCTCCCTGTTCCTTCCTGTTCCTCCCTCCACTCTCTCTCCCCCCTCTCCCTTCCCTTTTCTCCCACTTCCCCTCCCCCCTCTCCCTCCACCTCCACCTTCCTCTTTCCCTTTCCACTCTACCTCTCTCTTTACCTCCCCCTAGCTCTCCACCTCACCTTTCTCTCTCCGTCTCCCTCTCCTCACTCCGTCTCCTCTCTCCCTCTCTCCTCCCTTTCTCTTCCTTATATAACCACAGCAGTACGTTTATTCGTGTCTCGAATCAGGAGTATGTGAGACGAAGAACATTATAACATTAATATTTCAGTTAAGAGCGTTATAATGGGTAACCTTGCTGTGCCTTGGCTTTACTTTGTGAATTCATTTAAGTAGGTGTAGACGCCTTCTTTCAGTAGCGATATGTTATCACTTGGTTGTTGATTTTAACCATCTGTTCTTTGATGTTAACTGCATTGTAAAGGTAAATGTCATAGAAATGGCGATATACCTTATGTTTCCCATTAATGGCTCAAGTTCTGGTGACCTGGCGTTGTGTCCTGCGGTTCGTAATTGTGTAAAACGCCATTGGAGTCCAAGCCAGACCGAGAAGGAGAGAGACAGGGTCACCAGGAACCCGGGGCTTCGTCGGAGCGCTTAGAGAGATCATCCCGCACTCAGTCTAGGCACGTACGGGGCCGTGCCAACACATGTGTGGATGTACGGCGCACCTGTAAAGTAAACAATCCTTGGCGTGGGCGAGGAGGAGGTGGGGGAGGAGGGAGGGGCTACGGGACGAGGATCACGTGATTCGCTCGTGATACACGCTAACGGCACAAAGCCCGTTATAATGTAGGCTTCTGTAGAGCATAGAACTTGATCCGTGTTATTAAATGTCCCACTGAAACAGAACAAGGAAAGGAAACAACAGAATGAGATAAGAGCAAGTCAGTGATACGTATACGGCGAAATCTCTCTAGTTCTCGGTACCAGCATGTTGACGTTGATCATTATTCAGACTTATTTATATTGCTGAGGGGGAGTCTTGCTTTGCTTATCGCTGTCTCAACGGGTCAGTTCTATCAATGAACCCTGGCAAGTTTAGTGTTACCTGTCCTTCTAGCACCAAGGACTCGCCCCACCCTTGCCTGGAGGGGGCGTGGCTTGTGTTGCTTGTGTGTTTCGAATATTTCCATCGTGCTCGAGTTTTACATGCTAGAGGAATTACACGTGTGGCGGAGGACTGTAACGTTGTGCCGTCTCTCGGTGATGGACGTTGGTAATGCTTATTTATTTTTTTTTTTTTATCAAGTATCCCATTCGAAAAGATGGAGTGATTCGTTATGAATTGCCAATGCATTTATTGCCTATTTTTATTGTTCATGCATTTCCATTTATAGGAACGGCAGTAATAGTTCGGTGTGCGCGATGAATATGGAAGGTTGTCCTCCGTATTAGGGAATTGTTATTTACGCGGGGCTGAAATGGTGTTTAATTCTTTCGCATCGGCCCGGCGGAAAGCGAGTCGGAAATACCTTAGATAATGAGAAAAGAACGAATCCTTTGCCAAATTGTTTTTTCGTGGAGGCTAACCGGAAGCTTCTTATAAAACTCCTTCAGCAAGAGGATACGTTGCAGATTATGAATTAAGCTTCAGCGTGTCATCTTTATAATGAGCAAAGTTTGTAAGTATGTGCGTGTTCGTATTACTCGTAGAATAGGAAGGCTGCTTGAGAGTGTCTTTGTTATATATATTAGCATCCTGCTGTATATGTCACGGAATTAGAATAACCCAACATAACCACTGTTTAGATTTTTTTTTTAACTTTTAACCTGATTGAGCTATTGTTTAACCTACCATAATTGTTTTAACCCAGTTTTTTTTAAGACCAAATGTATTTTGTTTTTGAACGCAACTTATGGATTGCCTGGATTTTTTTTTCGCTTTCTAATGGGTGTTGAAAATTAAGTGCCTTTCTCTTTCATGTTTCCATTTTTTTACGTAACATCTAACTCTACTGTTACTTGTGTATACTGCATACTTGATGTCTTTCTGTGATTTTCTGGAAAATTTAGCATATCCGTGCCATTTGTCTTCGGATGTCCTGTTTTAGAGTTCCTTACGTGATTTCAGTTGTTTTTCTCGAGGATTCCGTCCACTTTCGGATTCAGGAATGACAGATGTCCACTACTGGCGCTATTCCTTGTAAAACTGAAACATGTTTTTGTGTTTGTTTCCGTTCCTGACTTAGCGTTGGTTCATACAGATTTGGAAGGGGTTACTCTTTTTAAGAGGTTAATTGATGAAGTATAGTCTAGAAAATTGTTAAGTTAATGATGGAAAGTTGAAAAAAAAGTCTGAAACTGCCAGGAAACGTGCCGAATGTTGACAGGAAGAGGGGCTGGGGCAGGGGCAGGGGCAGGGGAGCATGGGTCACCAGCCACACCATCCTTTTGATGGGCTTTCGGCGTTGTGTGAGGCAGGGCGAGTTTGCACACGCTTTTACATGTATGTTGCGTCTACGTACATGTTTTTCTACCCCCAAAGTGTTCAAGTGTTATTACAATGTGTTTTGAATATCAAAGTTATTATTTTTCTTCCTTTTTGATAGTGTTGCCGTGTGTTCTCTCTCTCTATCTCCTCCTACTTACACGTGTTGCTTCTTCTCCCTTCTTAGCTTCAATTTTCCTCATTGCTACAAATCCTCTTAACTTCTCCCTTCGCTGCGAGGATGGAGAAGAAAGGCGATCAGATTCCCTGCGGCATTGCAGGTTGCTTTAAAGTTTCTTTTATTATTTGCGACAGAAAGGAAAGTAAAAATTGCAGGTTGGAAAGAAAAGAGCAGCATCAGAGAAAGCTTGTTCATGTCGCAATCGCAGAGAGAGAGGGAGGGAGGGAGGGAGGGAGGAGGTCCTTAGTTTTACTCATAGCCCGGATTCCAGGGTTTGACCTTGCAGAGCCAACGCTACGCACATGGCACTCCAACACGACATCGCACTCACGCACGCACACAAGCATACGCGCCCCAAATCCCTTCCTCCCCTTCCTCTCTTCCACCATTTTCGCTTCCCCTTCCTCTTCCCTTCCCCTTTCTTTCCCCTTCCCCCTCCCCTTTCTTTTCCCTTCCTCTTCTCTTCCCCTTCCCCTTCCCCTTCCCCTTCCCCTTCCCCTTCCTTTCCCCTTCCCCTTACTTTCCCTTGCCCCGTTCCCCCCTTCCCCCTTCCGCTCAACCCTCCACCTCCTCCTCCTCCTCCTCCTCCTCCTCCTCCTCCTCCTCCTCCTACCCCTGCCCCCGCGCGCACACATCATAATGAGGGCGGGTGTGGGGCAGCATTAAAAGGAAGACATGTTTACGTAGAGAACAAACAACATTATGCCTTCGTTAGTGTAAAGAGGGTAACCAGACGAAGACGAAGTGCGCATTTCTCTCGGGGCTGCGGCTTAGGATGCATTAGTACTCCCGTGTTTTTCCTGATCCACTGTTGGTTGTAAGGGGGTAGAGGGGTTGCATAATCACATTGGTGGTAAGGGTTATTTGGATCTGGAAGTAATGGTTTTAAAGGGGGGGGGATTGGCCTAAATTCTAGGAACTTACTTAAAGAGAGAGAGGGAGAGAGAGAGAGAGAGAGAGAGAGAGAGAGAGAGAGAGAGAGAGAGAGAGAGAGAGAGAGAGAGAGAGAGAGAGAGAGAGAGAGAGAGAGAGAGAGAGAGAGAGAAGAGAGAGAGAGAGAGAGAGAGAGAGAGAGAGAGAGAGAGAGGGGGGGGGGAGAAGGAGAGAGAGAGAGCCATGCAGGCAGCTACGAAATAGCACGGGCACACGTATTCAATAATGCAGAGCTCTCTTCAGTCACTCCCTCGCTCGCTCGGTTGCTGTTCCTCGCCAGCAAGGTAGAGATGGCAAGGGGGGGGGGGGCGTTGAAGCTCGGATGCTGAGGGATAGACGGGTGGAAGAGCAAGCGGATCGGTGGACGGCTAGACGGGATACACGGCTAGGCTAGATTGGGGTCCATGTCGGGCTCGGATAGTCTGGGGGATTGATTTATGTTCCCGGAGCGGGGATATTAAAGGGACATTCCAGCTTAGGTTGTGGAGGGTGCTTTTCGAAGCGGTGTAGGAAACAGCTTGCGTAAGGTATTATA
>NW_028234425.1:31454346-31466846 GCF_977035675.1 Penaeus japonicus | reverse complement strand
TAGTGGAGAGAAATGTCATGGATACGTAGGTGGGTCATGTTGCTGGGGATAGGGAGAAACACTTGTGTGACAGGTGGATGACGAAGGCCGGAGTGGATGTAAGCCAGTGTTTTATACAAGTGGATTGCGAGAGGTAGGGACTTAGTTTGCAGGATGTTTTAAGAGTGCCAGGAAGTATTTGGGAGTTTCTGTTCCAGTTCTGTAAGTATCTCGCTTCCATCTCCCTTCCGTTTCTAATGTATATTCGGTGCGTGGCGGGAATATAACGTAGCAATAGAACGGTAATTGCATTTAGTTTGAAATCTGTGATCAAAGAGCCAGTGCAGTTTGTCTTAGGGGCATGTTGATGTATTTGAATATTCTTTTCGTTGGACGAGTGCATTATTTCATGTGTGAGTTCAGTGTCGCCAAAAGAATACTCCTAAGTTATTGAAAGATCATCTGGCTCGAGACTGTCTCCGCTGCATTAAAACATCTTATAATGATCGCATTATTGGCGAAGAAATCAGGAGGCGGCCAAGTGTAGTGTGCACTCATTGCAGGAAACGTGATCACTCGTTGCATGAATTCGGAGTATGGACTTGTGTAGTGCCATTTAGAGAGGTTATCTTTAAGGTAACGGGGTGCCAGGGCGCTGTGACTTCAGAAAGCAAGATGGTATGTTTTCATCTCATCTCTTCATCGTTAGAAGTCCATTCTTATAGTTCTTACGGGCTTCTGTAGTATGGATAATGGTGATTCTAATTTTATTCTAGTTAGGTGACCTGGAAAATCCCTTCCCTTTGTCTAGAGAAACACCTTATTATCCCTAGCATTAAGCGGCTCATAAAATGTGATCTTTTTATTGCAGAAGACGCACTTGTTTTAGTGAAAAGGATCTTGCCGACAATCAGTTAAGATAGGAACACTTTTGCAACATTTCAGGAAACGTGCTGGCGACGGTGCGAAAGTCACCTTCAGTCAAGGCAATACCTTGCCAGGTATACCTCTTAATGATGGCCGCGAACATGATCTTCAATACCCTTTGGTTGCAACCTGACCCTGGCGAAGTGCATCCTTAGTTGCCTTGGGACTCCCGATAAACAGTTCTCATCGTGAGCCTTTCTGCCATGCCTGTTCCCCAAGAAGTCTCGGAGCCTCCTTGAGCCACGTGTAAGACCAGGGCAAGTGTGCGATTCCCATGCAGAGACTAATACACACGGCACTGTAGCAGGACTCCCCACCCTTACCGAACACACACCCTGTCTCTTTCCCTCTGCTTGCCATTTCTTTACTAATTGTCTCATTCTTTATTTACACGCGCTGGCCTTGGTTGAAGCCATCCGCCGAGCGGTTTTGTACCTGTATTGTTTAAGGAAGCAGAGTATGTCGAGAGCGTTCACTGCGATGGGTCTTGAATAACGAGAGGGCCGTATCAGCCCCGTTGAAGGTTGCGATGGGTAATAAATTTCACTTGAAGATAAATTAAGCCGCACATGGATTTGAATCAAGTGTTAATCTTCGTTTCTTATCAGCAAAAGTCATGCAAGCGGCCGTGTGGGAGCGACTGCATTCCCAGTGTCCGTGGGAATCACGGTAGCTCGTAAGGGAGATTTTGAATAAGTGACCGTGTTTACGTGCCTCCTAAGGTTGAAGGGGGACTTGAATACACAAGGTGTGATCTGTATGAAGACACCGCCACCCCCGGCCGGGGCTGACCACTTGTTTGCGCTGACTTCCGCCTCCAGGATGCTACCACTGCTGAGAGGACTTATTTTTCTCACGCTGATGAAGATATTGTAGCGTATGCTTCTTGCGCTTTGCATCGTGTAGTGTCTTGTTCGACCCGCCATAGCGATGCCTTCAAAAGAACGTGTTTATTCGGGACCATTGCTAAATGAGTAAAAAGTGCGGCAGGCAAAGAACGTGTCTCAAGTGTATACAGAGCGTTACCTGACTCAGCGAAGGTAGCTGAAGAGTTAATATGTGGTAATGTACACCAAAGAGGACCGCGTGTACCTTTTCGTTCTTGCTCACAGAGCATGCCATTAATCCCCAGGTCCTGTAGAATGGCCATGCGCCCCCCTCCCTACCCCGCCCCTTCCCCAGGTCTGTGTCGCAACGCCACGCTGTCTTGCATATTGCAATAGGCAGAGACCGGCACCGACTTTGGCAAGTTTAATTTTTCTTCGTTGATGTTATTTTTAAATGGGATTGCTGGATGGAGTGAACCGCATTTAAATAGTATTTGCGGATGCTATTTTCGACTCAGCACTTCAAAAATTGGGCTGATCTTTTATTGTCGGAGAATAATTGTTTCAAGACCAAATTAGTATTTCTGAAATAAAATATATGTTTTGAAATTGTTTGTTTAGGTATACATCCATTATGTTCTTCCAGTTTGAAGCTGATGCAACACTATGATAGACTAGCATGTTTGCAGTTGCTTATTTGTACTTCTTTCATTATGGATCTACGTATGAAATATGTTTGACTTTTATGTGCACGCATGTGTCTGTTAGTTTTGGTTCTATACATTTGTCTGCTATTTTTGGGTTTCGGGCGTTCCTTGGGTGAATGTTGTTGTTATTTGTGATTTGTTTAGATAATGCTACCTTGATTAGTGAGCATATGCAGTGCGGCGGTGCTTACTTTTAAAATAATGATTATATTTAAGACATAATTCGTAGACCGTAGTACAGGGAACTCATTAGTCATGAATCTAGGCAAATGCTGCTAATCCGAAGTGCATGTAGCCAAGATTTGCATGGGAGGGGGGGGGGGGTTATGAGGAAATGAGGTGTGGCTGTGTGCATGGAATGGGATGACGGTCCTCTGTGTCCCTGACATGAATGTTATTGTGCTTTTACCGGGAGTGCTATGATTACGCTTTCTACGTCCCTCTCTCTCTCTCTCTCTCTCTCTTTCTCTCTCTCTCTTTCTCTCTCTCTCTTTCTCTCTCTCTCTCTTTCTCTCTCTCTCTCTTTCTCTCTCTCTCTCTTTCTCTCTCTCTCTCTCTCTCTCTCTCTCTCTCTCTCTCTCTCTCTTTCCTCTTTCTCTCTCTCCTCTCTTTCTCTCCTTTCTCCTCCTTTTTCCCCTTTCTCTCCTCTCTCTTCTCTCTCTTCTCCTCCCCTCTCTCTTTCTCCTCTCTCTCTCTCTCTCTCACTCTTCCCTCTCTCTCTCTCTCTCTCTCTCTCTCTCTCTCTCTCTCTCTCTCTCTCTCTCTCTCTCTCTCTCTCTCTCTCTCTCTCTCTCTCTCTCTCTCTCCCTCCCTTCTCTCTCCCCTCTCTCTCTCTCTCTCTCTTTCACTTTCTCTCTCTTTCTCGACCCCCACCCCCTTTGCTTTGTCTACTCGGTACGTAGAGACACCTATTTTCCTGCCCCCCATTACCTGTGTTAGGGATCCCCGGTTGGGGGGGGGGGGCAAAGAGCATTCTGGAGGGCGCTGGACATTGCCTTCCACACGCAACATACGGGTGTAGGCTACATAACATTCTTTGTTTCACGCTATTCCAGTGACAGACATGTTGGTTCATCTGCCAACAATGGCAAGCTGGAAAAAGTCAGAAAAAATCCCACTAGTACTTGGCTAATATTGCCATTGAGTTGCAAATCACGTTTTGTCTTTGTGACAACCGAATCTCCTACTCCCCCCCTTTTTTTTCCCTTTCCCCCTTTTCCTCTTTTCCTCCTTCTCCCCCTTTCCCCCCTCACCAGCTCAAGTAAAGAAGAATAGATTCGTATGTGTCGGGAATTCGGTGCTCCTAATTAATCTTGACTAGTGCCTTGGGTAATCAAATTCTTTAGTTCTCATCCTGCGAGGAGAAAATGTTGGTATCTGATTGATTCCTTTGGCAAGCATAACTAATACACGAACGTATGCATTCCATGACCTCGCTCCCATGAATCTTTTATTATATGCTGTCCTACTGGTAGCCGCAACGAGGGTGTTATGTAAGGGTGGGTATGATACGGGCGTGTTATTGCGCGGTAGGGTATAGATCGAGAGTGACTTTGTTTCTTGGGGTGCCGCGGGGGATCGGCGGAATGCAGGCTGTGCGCGCTATTGCTCGCCTTTATCCGGGATCCGTATGCAGTGTTGCCGGGTGCATTGTCAACAGGTAGAGGTGTGGGGAGGGGGAGGGGAAGGGGGGTAGAGGTCAAGCCTGTAGAGGGTAGGTGAACCAATGCGAAATCTCCAAGGGTCATCAGGAAGCGAGTCCTTGTGCTGTCATAGGGGTACCCATTGTTGACCGTTACTCTCCAAGCTTCCCGTACCTGTCCGCTTAGTACCTTGACCGTATCTTGCGTTGGCGGAGATTTCCTCTTCAAACGCGGGAAGGGGGGTGGAGGCGCTATTGTTCCTTGACTGTCACTGCCGTCACAGTCGGCTCGTTTGTCATAGCTGCGTGAATTAGGCTTTTGTGAATAGGATTCTCCATTTCGTGATTTATAACTGTGTCTTTTTAAAGTTTTCACGCTGTCTGTCTTCTCTCACATCTCTCTCTCTCTCTCTCTCTCTCTCCTCTCTCCTCTCTCCCCCCTCCTCCTCTCTCTTCCCCCTCCTATTCTCCCTCTCTCCCTCCTCCTCTTCTCCCTCTCTCCCCCCCTCCTCTTCTCCCTCTCTCCCCCCTCCTCTTCTCCCTCTCTCCCCCCTCCTCTTCTCCCTCTCACCCCCCTCCTCTTCTCTCTTTCTCTCTCCCCCTCCCCTTCTCTCTCTCTCTCCCCCTCCCCTTCTCTCTCTCTCCCCCCTCCTCTTCTCTCTCTCTCCCCTTCTCTTCTCTCCCTCCCTCCCTCCCTCCCTCCCTCCTCTTCTCTCTCTTCTCTCTCACTCCTCTTCACTCCCACTCCTCTTCACTCCCACTCTCTCCTCTTCACTCCCACTCTCTCCTCTACTCTCTCTCTCTCCTCTACTCTCTCTCTCTCTCCCTCCCCTTCTCTCTCTCCCCCCCCCCTCCTCTTCATTCTCTCTCTCCCCTCCTCTTCTCTCTTTCTCCTCTTCTCTCTCTCTCCTTTTCTCTCTCTCTCCTTTTCTCTCTCTCTCCTCTTCTCTCTCTCTCTCTCTCCCTCCCCTTCTCTCTCCCCCCCCCCTCCTCTTCATTCTCTCTCTCCCCTCCTCTTCTCTCTTTCTCCTCTTCTCTCTCTCTCCTTTTCTCTCTCTCTCCTTTTCTCTCTCTCTCCTTTTCTCTCTCTCTCCTCTTCTCTCTTCTCTCTTCTCTTCTCTTCTCTCTCTCTTCTCTCTCTCTCCCTCCCTCCCTCCCTCCCTCCCTCCCTCCCTCCCTCCCTCCCTCCCTCCCTCCCTCCTCTTCTCTCTCTCTTTCCTCTTCTCTCTCTCTCCTCTTCACTCCCACTCTCTCCTCTACTCTCTCTCTCTCTCTCTTCATCTCTTCACTTTCTCTTTTCATTATCCCTCTTTCTCTTTATCACCCTCTTATCCCCCTTCCCCTTTATCCCTACCCGTTTCACCCCCTTCCCTGTACTCCCCTTCCATCTCCCTTTTCATGTGCATGTGCGTGCGTTCGTGTGTTTGTTTCTCCGCCACACCGGGGGCGACACGCAGAGTCATCAGTATGGAATTAGTGTGGGTGTGAGTGAATACATTGACGGTGGTAGTGGCGGGTGTAGGTGAGTAAACGAGTAAGTGATTAGGTCTGTGTGTAAGGGGGGGGGGGAGTGGACGTCACGAAGTTCCGTTGAGAGAGTGATGGGATTAGAGTGAGTGTATGGAATCGATTGTGAGGGATGGATGATCTTGGGTGTGAGGTTGTCTTGGGTTTTGGGCTCGGCTCCCTGTGGGCAAGAGCAGCGGGTATGGGTGCGGCTGTGGGTGTGGGTGTGGGTGTGAACGGCCTCTTAGCGTAAGGTGGCGTGGGCGTGGATGTGTGTGTGCGAGCGTAGCGGCAGAAGCCGGAAGACACGAGGAGCACGAGCCATTGATCAGCGAGCGTGTGGCTTGGCATAGCAAGGGTGATGGGCACGGTGATTGAAGGCCTGGCCCTCCCTTTAAGGGTTTGGCACTGTCTGACTGTGGTAAGTGTTGCGTGTGGAGATTGTACGTGTGGCATGTTGCACGGAGGCTCTCAGTATGACCCTGTTACTCGGGTCACCGTTCAGGTAATCTTGATGCATTTGACGCGAAATCTTTAGGCATTGTTAGGTGGTGATTGAGATTCGGTAATTGAGGATGGGGCGGATCAATACAGGTTATTGGAGTGGGGCTCTGTGTCATTGTGTGGGGGGAGGGGCAGGACAGGGGGGGGAAATGAGAGGGGATATATTACACCTCTCGCATTTCATGGCCGACGCGCGAACGGCCTTGCAGTCCAATTTCCAACGTGGGCGAAAGAGTTGTTGTGGAGGTGCATGCATCGGGTTGAGGACCCCCACCGAGGAGTGATCGCCGCTGTGTTGCAATGTGGCGCGGCAAAGGTTAAAGCGCTGTTGTGAATGCCAGCCAGCACCCGCGCCCGCCCGCCCGCCGACTGCCCTTCGTCTGGACCGCACTACGGGCCCTTCCTCCTCCTCATCATCATCATCCCTCCTCCCCCTGCTCTTATTCCTGATTTTCATCTTCATCTTATTCCTCCTCCTCTTCTTCCTCCTCATTCTCCTTTTCGTCGTCGTCGATATCCTGCTCTTCCTTCTGCTCCTCCTTTCCTTCCTCCTCTACCCCCTCCCCTTCCTTTCTCTTTTTATCCTCGTACAGTTTTGTCCTTCCAAGCGTTCAGTGTTCAGTCCGCCCTCTCGTCGGTCCTGCGGGAGCTCATGCCTTCCGCATTGTCCCGTCCGTTAGATGTGGAATGCTAGAAGGATGTATATTCTTTTAATATTTTTTCCGCCCTAGCAGTTTCTTTGCTAGTGATGAGTAGCTGCGGCGTTGTGGTATAGACCAGTTCTTTCGTATCGGGACCCCCATCTTCTAGCACAGCTGTTATTAGGTTACTGCATTATGCACCGCGCGCCGCCGCGGGGCCGACGTTGCATTTACATTAAGTCGGGAAAATGAGACAATTGGGGCCCAGATATTGCAGCCGAGATTGTCGCTGAGTCAACAGAGTCGTTAGCGGAGTCGTTTTGGGTGCTGGTTGGTCTCGTTAAGATGACATGTCCCTTTATTGGTGTTTACGTGTTTTCGCCTCTGGTTTTGAACTTCCGCCGTGCATGTTGCTGTGCGGCTGTGTTTCTGTTTGGTTTAGATTTCTGATCGGAGAGAGAGAGAAAGATTTATTTACTCTGGGAATATGCTATTATTATATTTCAAATTTAGTAATGCGAATTAGGAAGAACAATAACTCAGGTTGAAATAGTAATGCTGTGTAATTTGCTCAAGGGTTTCCCAATTGAAAAACCGCAAGGGAAGTCAAAATATGCAGCCTTTCTTGAACCAGGTTTCCCCGCATCTTATTGCCCGGGAAGAAAATTAGCATAATGCCATGGCATTCGTTGAAGAGGACCTACGCGGACCCCCGCGTGTGCTTGGTGCAGGTTCCGACAGATTTCTTTGGGGACAGGTGTAAAACGTGATGCAGCTGATGCCTTTGACGCGCTCGAGTTCAACATCCACAAGCAATTTTCGTGTTAATGTCATGCTTGAAGGCGCATCCGGGAAATTTCTTTTTAAAGGTAGATTGCAACTTCGATTTATGATACAGATCGATGGGGTACATCATTTGTTAGATTTCACAGCTGTGAGGTTTCAACAACACGTGATATTTTGATGTTAACCTCAAGGCCATGTGAGCTTTAAGTGCGCTCACCGCCACGGCAATTGCCCGACCTGGTTCGTGATTTACCTAGAACACAGGTTTGGTCTTTGAGGACACTGTTTTTTAAGGTTCTTTTCGTTTTGTTTGTCTCTCTTTTTGTGGAATTAACCGACTATGTACCAGGGGAATAAACGACCGCAAGTAATATATTTCTTTTTGCGGAACAGGTGTTTTTCCCCAATTATTTTTACAGCGTACACCAGTGCTAATTACTGCAGGTTTGATGACGTCAGACCTCAAATGTATGAGTGTCCTTTGACACATTTCAGCGTGGGGGAGGAGGGAGGGGAGGGGGGCTGAGATGGCAGGTGGCGCTTCTCCGGACGTTACAACTCGGGATTTTGAAGCGATGGCACGCCGGTAGATTTGTAGCTGCGATAACGCCCGTTGAGAATGTTACCCGTGCGTTGTTGCCTCTTATTTATTTATTTGTTTGTTTGTCTATTATTCGGTTGAGGAGAGTTGTCGGTTTGAGTAATGAGATTGACAACTAATATACTATTACTACTATTACTATTACTATTATTAGTACTGTTACTGCGATTGCTATTACTACTACTGCTACTGCTACTACTACTACTACAACTATTACTATTACTATTACTATTACTATTATTATTATTATTGCCGTTGCTACTAGTGGTACAACAACTGCTATTACTATTACTACTACTAGTATAACTATTACCAATACTATTACTACTCTAACTACTACTACTACTACTAATAATAATAATAATAATAAAAATGATACAACTACAACTACTCGAAGGTAGAAGACGAGGAGGAGTAGGAAGATGATAATGGTGCTGGAAAAGAAAGAAGAAAGAAGAGAAACGGAAGAAAAAATAAATAAACAAAATAATTAATGAGCGAAAACAGGAGGAATAAAAAAAGAATAAAGATGATCACGGCCTCAGTACATCGGCGCTATTGGTTGTTCTACTTGGAGAATAAAGGCATTTTAATCGATGCTGCTTTCCCCCCCTCTACCCCCTCCCCCCATATGTCTCCTCGTCCTCCTTCTCTTCCTCTTCTTCTCCCTCCCCCTCCTCCTCTTCCTCCCCCTCCTCCCCTTCCTCCTCCTCCCCCTCCTCCATTTCCTCCACCTCCTCCTATTCCTCCTCCTCCTCCTCCTCCTCCTTCCCCTCCTTCCCTTCTTCCATCTCCTCCTCCTATTCCTCCTCCATCTCCTCCTCCTCTTCCTCCTCTCCCCTCCTTCTCCTCCCCCCTTCTTCTCCTTCTCCTCCCCCTTCTCCTCCCCCTTTTCCTTCTCTTCCCCCTTCTTCTCCCCCCACCCCCCACCCCCAAGACACGCTAACAAGTCTAGTTTGACATATTGTTTTATCGCGTGGCGGTGACCGTCAAAGAGACGGGATTAATGACATGATGAAAAGAAGAAAATTTAAGGCCGGAACACCATGGCACCCTTAAGCGTCGTTGTGTTATGTTCATATTGCAGTAGCAATATGGACATTTTTCTTTCCTTCGTCTTTTTCTTCATATTTTTCTTCTTACTCCTTTTTTTCGTCTACTTATTTTCTTTCTTTCCTCTTCATTTCCTTTCTTTTTTATCCTTATGTTTTCTTCATGTTCTACATTTTTATTATTGTTATTATTATTATTATTATTATTATTATTATTATTATTTTCTTCATTTTTTTTTCTTTTTTTCGTGTTACGTGAAGGAAGAAGGCGCGCTGCATTGTGTATGGGGAGCGGTTTTCGTTGGCTATCACCCTCCATCCCAGGTCCTTTGAGGATTGATGGGTAAATTATGAATGGAAGATGGAATGGCTGTGAGAGAAAGGGGCGTTAAGAGGGAGGGAAGTGGAGGGTAGAGGGTTTAAGAGGGAGGGAAGTAAAGGGTAAGTGGAGGGTAGAGGGTTTAAGAGGGAGGGAAGTGAAGGGTAAGTGGGAGGGAAGAGGGTTTGAGAAGGAGGGAAGTGGAGGGTAAGAGGGTTTAAGAGGGAGGGAAGTGGAGGGTAAGAGGGAGGGAAGAGGGTTTGAGAAGGAGGGAAGTGGAGGGTAGAGGGTTTAAGAGGGAGGGAATTAGAGGGTAGAGGTTTAAGAGCAAGGGAAGTGGATGTTATGAGGGTTTAAGAGGGAGGGAAGTGGAGGGTGAGAGGAAGGGAAGAGGGTTTAAGAGGGAGGGAAGTGGAGGGTAAGAGGGAGGGAAGAGGGTTTGAGAAGGAGGGAAGTGGAGGGTAGAGGGAAGAGGGTTTGAGAAGGAGGGAAATGGAGGGTAGAGGGTTTAAGAGGGAGGGAAGAGGGTTTAAGAGGGAGGGAAGTGGAGGGTAAGAGGGAGGGAAGAGGGTTTGAGAAGGAGGGAAGTGGAGGGTAGAGGGTTTAAGAGGGAGGGTAGAAGGTTTAAGAGGGAGGGAAGTGAAGGGTAAGTGGGAGGGAAGAGGGAGAGAAGTGGAGGGTAAGAGGGAGGGAAGAGGGTTTAAGAAGGAGGGAAATGGAGGGTAGAGGGTTTAAGAGGGAGAAAAAGGGGGGATTGAGGTAGAAGTGGGTGGAACAGAGGGAATAAAAAAGTATTGGAAGGGAATAGATGGGGAGAGATGGAAGGAGAGATAAAGAGAGGAAAAGAGAAAAGAAGAGAAGAAAGGAGAAAATGGGAGAGAAAAGGGAAAAGGAAGTGAGAAAGAGAGGAAAGGAAAAAAGAAAGAGAGAAAGAGAGGAAAGAAGAAAGGAAGAGAGAGAGAACGAGGAAAAGAAAGGAAGAGAGTGAGAAAGAGAGTAAAGAAGAGAGGAAGAGAGAGAGAGAGAGAATAATGAACTTAGTAATAGAAAACTTGTATGGTAAATACGTATTGCGCAATCGTGTTTTCCTCTTGAAGCAAGGGTTCTCCCTTATTATTGCCACGGTTAGGTTACCCGCTTCTTGACAGCGAGCTCTATATTGAAATACCATTAACTGCTCTACCAGATCTTATCAAGTGAGAACTAGCATAGTCAGGACAAGGATTGCAACACCAGATTGCAAGCCTAGTTCTATATCTGATGCGCTGATTTGTGCTTGCTCCGCTGCCCTCAGCATTCCAAGCGGGTTATCTCGTTTAAATGTTTAGTTGAAGGAAAATCATCATTCCGTATTTTTTATTCTATATTGAAAAGAATCATTTGACAACGGTTTGTTTTGGTTTGGATGTAAATATGCGGTTGTTGACCTTATGGAGTATTTTTTTTATCGTAGGTGTTCTAAATTTAGTTGAATGTGCAAAAAAAATGTTTAAAAGCTAGTTGCTCGGTCAGGAACTGCAGCAAATGTAAGTTTTGTAAAGTTGTTGCCCTTCTAGCGAAAATTAACGTTAGACTCCGGTGACGTAAGGGGGATCCCCCAGAAGAGAGTGAATGCTTGTAGCCTTGCAGCTGTGAGGACCGTTAGTGTGGGGGGGAAACAGAGGCAGATATGGAGTCTCCGTAAATGTTCGGGTCTACAAATGTTTCGGCTGCTTGTAGTTGGAGTGTTGTCGTTGTCGGTATCACTATTGTTTATGTTATCTTTGTTGTAGTTGTTTCTTATTGCTGCCACTTTTTATGGCACCATTGCTTTTGTTTTTCTGTTTAACTTTTTTTTTCTTTACTTTGTTCGTGTATTTCTCGTATTTCTTTTTCTCTTTGTTGTCAGTTCATCAACTGCTGCACTAAATTCCAGTTCAGCCAGAAGTGTATTTACAAGGCTGAATTCAGAAGCAGAAGGGGGAACATAGGTCGGGTGACTAGTCGTAAATGTCAAGTCCTTGTAGGATTTTGATAACACTATTATGCTTCAGTCTGGCCTCGTTTTTATTTGGTAGTTGGAGGGAACTTTATTAAGAGATGCAGTTAGGGAAAAATACAGTAGAGGGGAGAGCAAAAGATCCTATCAAAGGCGAAGCAGGAAGGAGAGAGTTAAGGAAGTTCTAAGAAACATCTCGTGTGCGTTTTTACAGTGTCCAGCGACGGGGCTACAAACATTAGGAAAAGTTAGACGTCGTCCCGGGAATTAGGTACAGGCGAGAGACTAGGGCGAGAGCGAGTGGAAGGTATGGAGGGCGTAGAGGCGTATCATGCAGTCGTCTATCAGGTGCCGTCGCGTCGCCTTACTCCCGCGTCCCTCGTGGTGCAAGCGCCGTTCTCAAAACTCACAACCAAGCGAGTAGGGCGTTTGTATCAGGCCGCTCCTGAATGGTTTGCACGCTAATTTACGCCATTCTGGAAACAGAATATGCCCACTCCTCCCGTAGAAATGTGAATGGCATTGTTGTCCTATTGGTGTGTGCGAGGCAGAGGTGTCATGCATGTCAGTGTCCATGCACGCTTGCCTGCCCGTAGACTGTTGTGTCGATGGCAAAACAGTACCTCATAAAGAGAGTGAATTGTTAAGTTCTTGTTTGATTTGGTAATACTATTAAGCTTCAGTTTTAGACTCTTATTACATGGTAGCTATATTTATCAAGGTAACTGTTTTTTGTAATGGACGACGAGAAAAAAAAACAGTGGAGCAAATGTATCAAAGGCAGTGTTACCAGACCTTTTGATCGCACTTAACGAGGCCCGAGAGATAAACAAAGGCCAGCCACTGGAGCGGGCGTGTCGGCTGGAAGACTCGGGGCCACGGTGAATTGTCCTCAGCCATCGATCCGGGTCGACCTTGAGCCGGCCACAGAGCGCGCGGACCGTACCATCCGCCGGTAAACGTTTCTCGCCTCCCAGCGCCTCCGGGGCCCTCGGAGCCGCGTCGCCGAGGCGACTCAGACGAGACGTTTC
>NW_028234425.1:31441846-31449346 GCF_977035675.1 Penaeus japonicus | reverse complement strand
TTCTACCTCCACCATATCTTCCACATCTTCTTCCTCATCAGCCTCCACAAATGCCTTCTCCCATATGAATTCTCTGCAGTCCCCCCCCTCATCCAGTGTGACTCCTTCGGGTTGCCATGCCAATGCCAATGCCAATGCCAACCTCACTTACGCTGTCAGTAACAGCTCAGAGATGCCAGTGACCAACATCATTAGCACTTCCACACCAATTGGAGATGTAAACAATGCCCAGTGTAACTCCATTGGTGGCATAACTCCCCTTGACCTGTCCACCATCCCCCCAATAACACACGTCACACTGCCCACACCCACTGAAAATGGAGAGGGTAGATTCAGGTAATTTGTATTAGCTCTTCTGTCTTGTCTTGAGTTATGGTTCTCTAGAAAAGTCAGTAGGTTAAGAAGCCGTATGGAGAAAAATGTAAGATACGAATTTCATCTGAGAAGTTAATCAGAAATTTGAGTATTGGATAAGTCTAGATTTCATTAAATGGATGTTAGGTACTCGGGATCTTACAAATAACTAATTAGAGATTTATGAAACATGTAAATGTAAATGATGAAGTAATTTAGTGAAATTTTGGCAGTTTGCAGAGTCCCATTAATTGTCTATGTGGATACTAATCCATTCTTAGTAAGATTGGAATTATTGTATTTGTTGTTTCTATTGAAAAACTGTATGCAAATTTTATGTAGATGATCTATGGCTGGTGTTTTTGTGTGTATGTGTGTGTGTGTGTGTCTGTATGCATATTGTATGAATATGTGTAATTATATGTGTATATGCACATATATTTATGTATGCTCATAAAAAACACACATAAAAGCGCGTCCACACGCACACACACACACACACACACACACACACACACACACACACACACACACACACACACACACACACACACACACACACACACACACACACACACACACACACACACATATATACATACATATATAAACACATACACATGATGAATAAAGATTTACTTTTTTGTAAATGTATACAAGTAAGTTATATTGTATGTAGTTATTTTATTTCCAGCCATAGTCCTACACCAAGCCCAAAGCCAAGTCCCACTCTCTTGCCGCGGCAACCTTCCTGTGATAGCAGTGATGACAGAACAAACAGAAATGAGAACTCAGGATATATATCTAGAGAGGGTAGTATGGAGCGGTCATATGCTGATTCTTCGATCGACCACCAGCCCATGGACAAGACAGTTCAGGTAAGTAAGAGATTTCTCCTTCTTCTTTTTTTTTCTGTTTTCTTCTTCTTCTCATTCTTCTTCTTCTTCTTCATCTCTTTCATTTTCTTCTTCTCATTCTTTTTCTTTTTCTTCTCTTTCTTCTCTTTATCCTCTTCCTCTTCCTCCTACTCTTCCTCCTTCTCCTCCTATTTTGTGTAATTCCATCAGGTTTTCATGATGCCACTCAACAAGTTGTTTTCATAGATTTTGATAGCTATTTTATAATATAATCCAATTAGTGAAACAACTTTAAATTCTATTTGTGATATAATCCAATTAGTGAAATAACTGCATTCATGATAGAATCATGGATCAAGATTGATTAAGCAATATCAAGTAGCAATAGGGCAATCATGTGTTTCAGAATGTTAAAAAATCATAATGTATAACAATGTCTCTATACTGTTCCTACGAGAATGGAAATTTTTAAAGCACGCTAAGTATCTAATCAGTTGGTAATTGATGCTTAAAAATCATTATCTTGCAATAGTGCACAACTCTTCGCTCAGAAATTATCATTGATAGCCAGTATGATGTCTTTTTGTGTCTTGATATTTTTGTAAGAGATATGTCAATAATTCTGCTAATGAGCATGAATTGATAAGCTGTAATATTAAATTAATAATTGTTGATTATTATTTCTGCAACTAGGGATAGATGGACCATATATCCTTTCACATTGCTTATGTTCATGAGCTGACATCCCCTCCAGCATGACTCGGTGAGCCGATCATCAGAGTCTAGTCGGTCTGTGGAGGCACCTCGGACCCCAGAGATTAGCCACAGTATTAACGGCCTCGCAGTCAAGGAAAGAAAAGAATCCCGAGACTCAAAATCCAGTGATAAGAAGAGCAATAAGGCATGGTACAAGATGCTGAATCCAACTTACAAAAGCAGATCAGAGGACTTGAAGAGATTATTCAAGGACCTGCCATCAGATGAACGACTTATTGTGGGTTTGTATCTTAGTGCGCCTTTGGTTTCTCTTATCTTAACCCTTTTGGCAGGCAGTTAGTGTCCACCTATCTACCCCTAAAGGCAGCAAAAAATGGTAATTTTGAAATCTTCTTATATGTATTTTTCTGTATTTGTGTATGTACATGTGCCTGAGTGTGTGTGTATGTGCTTACATATAAAAAGTAGAAAAGGTATTTAGTGACAAACATTGTTAATTGTTATTTTAGCTCAAAATTCTTATTTTAACCATATTTACTAGCTTGGTATTTTCAATATACATTAAGGTTTTAAAATTTAGAGTGGGGGATAGAATGTCATCTTGCTGCAGTTTATGTTTCATAGCGATCCCTGCAATAAATGTTTTGCTACTTTGCCCATGAGAAGTCCAAGTATTTCAAAAGTGACACTGTAGAAAAGGAGAACAATGTGTCTATACAGATGCAAGTGCAATGAGATATACATACGTAACTATGTAAAATATGTATTTAGAGGGAGAGATCATAACGTTAGAGGATATCATCTGACCAGAGCAAAATATTCACATGACATGATAGCATGGCATCAAGCTTGAATGGGTTAAGAGATATTGATCATACAGCATATGTCATCTATTGACTGCATAAAGAAATACAGAATCACACAACGATTTAAAAATAAGCATTGTTTTACCAAAGTGACATCCAGTATGAGTGGTACCAACAATAAAAAAAGTAATATAAAAACTTGAAATCTTATGGGTGTTCGATGATTAATCTAAAAGAAAAGCATACAGACATATAAATATAAAATGAACAAGAACAGCCACAGTAGGAATGTGAATTCAGTCATGACCATTTGGATGTTGCTTATTATGATTTTTATGCAAAGAAACTGATATAAGTTTTATAGATAAGCATAATTCATTCATACTCAACACATTGTTAGAAACCCTTCAGACCAGTTGTAAGTAATGTACTAAATAGATTTCTAGGTATCCAGATAGGCCTGTATGTTCTTTGCTACAGTTCCCACATTCTACCATATGGCATAATCATGATCATTAACCTACAAAGTTTGCTTAGCACTCCTTATCCACATGCATAATTAAATCAGAATATTCAACTTCAACTAAGGGCAAATTTGGTCTTTACTGTCTGAGAAGATTGACTTTACACACCAGAAAATACATCTCCTAGTGGAATGTCAAATAGTTATGAAACAATGGAACAGCAAATTCGAAAAGGTTATGCTTGCATATGTGTGATAAGAGTGAATGACAACAAATAAAGATATGTAAATAGAATGAAATAATTAAACATGCATTAATCTCAGTATATATAGCAATAAAGCATACAATTATATGTATGTATAAAAGACAAAGATATAAAGAAGATAATGTCTAATGTAGTTCAGCAAGGAGGGGCTCCTAGGGAAAGGGGACAGGGAATGTGTGTGTGTAATAGTCCCTGATTAAGAATGGAGAGTTAGGGGTCCAAGGGAAAGGAGCAGGGAATGATATTTTGGATGTAGTAGTTTTTGATGGCTTAAAAGGGTTATAAAGGGATAAATGGGTGGGAGGAGAAATCACCAAGCCACATAGGAGAATGCTCAGTGAAATTGCATGAGGTTTGTAGGGACATATCAGAATGGGAAGATATCCCTCTGTGACCTAGAAGCTGGAGGAAAGGTGCTAGACTATCAGATTTACTAGTTTGCTCTAAAACACAGACAGAAAAACAGGCCACAAGTTTTCAAAGGCTGGTGCTCAATCGAGGCAACTCAGCTTGTAGGTGTAATTTAACCCCTAAAGGATGTGCATACTTGATTTACTCATGCTCAGGTAAAGATATCAGATAATTATTTAATTGTTTTATACTCTTATAATATAGATTTGATATGATATGGAAATCCAAATAATATTTTTTTGTGCAATTTGAAATAGAGTAGATGTAAGTTGATTGTTTAGTACATTTCTGCATCAGATCATAAGATAACATTCTTTTAAGGCTAACAATATGCTCAGTCTAAGTGGCTCAGACTGTTGATAATGGTAAAGAAAAAATTTCCAAAGGTTACAGAGAGCCATGAGCAACCACAAAAGTGTGAACCTGACATTTTCACTCACCTCACTGTGGTCAATAGACACACTGAGTCAGCCCTCGGATACTGAGCAAGGGTGGTTGGCAAAAAGCAAAGGATGCCAGATAGAGCCTGAATACCCTTACTTACTTTCATCTAACTTATTCCTCACCCACAACACTCCCAAATTTAATATTGCATGACATTATTTGAGCTGCTGTGGAATGATTAACACTAATGATTTTAACATTTACAAACATGAATCCAAAAGCTTGGTCTGATTATATATGTAAGAAAATGATAGATAATAAAGAAGTGCACTGCAGGCAAATTTTCAAGATTTACAATGGGATAAAGGTGATTATAAACTCTACCCAATAAATAAATATGTATTCAAGTCTGGCATATGGCATTAGATTCATCAAAAGGGAAGGGAGGGAGGGAGAGAAAGAAAAAGAAAAAGTTACACTAGAATGAAAGTCTTTTTATTCTATATATTCTCAATTCAATTTCAAAGGTGTCATCTCAAGCTCCTGTCAAAAGAAGGCCTTTTTTTCTTGAATATATTCCATTCATGGTCCCATAGTGTAAATGGATATGTTATTAACACAAGGAGGAAGTTGGGCATAGGTAAGATTACAGTCAGCTGAATTGATTCATGATATAAAGGTTATTATAAAGCATGAAACAAAGTGGCAGAATTAGCTAACACCTATTTGTTCATGAAGAGCAATTAGGTTAAGAATGGCTGTGGAAACTGGATATCTGTTTCATTAATAAGGCTTACAACTATTAGACCTTCCTGGGTATGTGGCATTCCAATGGGGTTTATTTCAAAGTGTGCATGTGATGTGTGCCTTTCTCACTCTTTCATTCAATTGTGATACTAGAATCATTTTTTGTTTTTTATCATATTGTGAGTTTTATATCAGCCATTTGATAGGCTTTGTCAGGTTTGTATTAGACTGATATTGTAGTATGAAGTCAAAATCAGCTCATTATGTTCTTTACACTTGTGACCAAAGTGTTAGTTTTACTATAATTGTGAAAAAAAAACATGAAGTGATGGGGAAAAGGAAGATGAACTCCTTATAGCTGTAAGTGACACAGCTCAAAGCACTGGTACAAGGGCATATTGCAGCCACTGCACAAGGCCTGGGTCACCTTTTTTCCATTTTGTCTGTACATTCTACACCACCAGTACTTTCGACCAGGGGTTAGCATCTGTTTGTGTATTGTTGCTCAATGAAGCTCAGGCTCTATAAAGATATTGGCTTGATCACCATGGAGTGTAGCTCTCTTGATGATCATTGGAGAGGACGGTACCATCTATTTTGGTAATTTTAACCCATTGTGGACGGGTGTCATGACATACATGACGCAGGAACTTTGGTGTGAGGACAGGCTTCATGACATTCATGATGTCGGGGGAATTTGGATCACCATGTTATTTTATTGTGCCATGAGTAATGAGTGAATGATGATGATAATAACAGTCATTATTCCTATAATTGCTGTAATATTAAGCAGAATGGGTATCACCTAACATCCAAAACCTAGATGGCACCACTATCTTCAAGCACCAGCAAGAGAGAGAGCCTGGAATGGCATCCATCCATCTCTAGCAAGCACTTTCTTTATAAAGCAATGGCACAGTTGCTGACCTCTTGCCCTAGAGTACTGCCAATGAAGGATGTGTGGGCAGAACAAGAAGAGGATGGTGACTCAAACCATGCTCAATGTCTACAATGAGCCCCTGTGCCATTAGGGATGCCTTTTACTGTGGCACTTACAGTCATAAGCCCAGGTTTCCTTCTTCTTTCCTGCATTTTCACATTATCCTCATTGTGGATGGTTATATGTATCGTATTCATTCATGACAATACATGCCTCACTCTGAAATAAAACCCATCCTGGAGACTGGGCAAGCAAATCAATCCCCCTGTCCCCAGTGGGTTAAACTAAACCTAGTCAGTGAATAATAGGGTAATTATAGTGATGATAATGATAATCACTATCATCAATCACCAGATAGAAATGATACCCATAGCACACCAGTCTCCCCTACTGTCATAACCCATTGCGGACGGGGATAGATTCGCTTGCCCAGTCTCCAGGATCGGTTTTATTTTAGAGAGAGGCAGCTTGAAGCAACATAATTTCAATCTTCCCACTCTCTTTCAATCACTCATTGAAAAACTAGAGCCGTTTTTTTGTTTTATTGAGTTTAGAGATTTATATGTGCCATATAACAGGCTCTATCAATGCTGCAGTTGACTAAAATTGTAGAATATGATCCATATTAGCTCATTATTTTTTTTATACTCAGTGTGATAGAAGTATTGCTGTTTTATGGGAGGACAGAAAGCAACTTTATTTTTTCGTATTATTATGCTGTCGTGAACGAATAAGAAACATATAACCACCTACAATGAAGATAACATGAAGAGGTAGGGAAGAGGTAGGAAACCTGTGTTTATGACTGTGAGTGCCACAATGAAAGGCATCCATATTGGCACAGAAGCACATTTTAGACACTGGGTATGGATTGAGTCACCTTCCTCTTTTCGTTCTGCCTGCACATCCTTCATCGGTGGTACTTTAGAGCAAAAGGTCATCAACTTGCTGTGTGTGATTGCTCTATAAAGATAGTGCTAGCTAGAGACTGTGGATGGGTGCCATTCAAGGCTCTCACTCCTACTAGGAGAAAGTAGTGCCATCTAGGTTTTGGATGTTAAGTTAGCTTAATATTATGGTAATTACAGTAATCATGACTGCAATTGTCATCATCACTCACTCCTTTCTCATAGCACAACAAAATAGCACAGTGATCCAAAATCCCCGAACATCATGTACGTCATGACATCTGTCGTCAGGCCAAAGATCCTACATCATGTATGTCATTTATGTCATGACACCTGTCCGCAATGGGTTAATGACTATTGTCAATATCACCATGACACCCATAGTCTGGACTAAAACTCACCTATCAATAATACACTGTTGACACCCATCTACAAAGCAATTGAATAGCTCTCTTAATTATTTTTCCTTCTTTTCCTTTCTTTATAATGCTTGGTTGAAAGAAAATTTGAAATTTTATCTTGAAGCAACATATCTCGATTTCTGACACTGACTAGCTTTTCCTTTGGTCATTGCTTGCCATACCCTTCCCCATCTTAATATTCTGAAGAATGAATTTGATGTTGTCACGTTAAAAAGGATCTTTTCC
>NW_028234425.1:31431846-31436846 GCF_977035675.1 Penaeus japonicus | reverse complement strand
GTTGTTGCGAGTTAGAGGCCAACGATTGCATGCTCCCTCAGGGCCATGGTGCTGCGTCAAGGCGTACGAGATGCTGTGCGATGCTACTTTTGCTGGGAGCACCAACAGCCGCCAAAGTATTTCTGTAGAACATTTAACATGAATATCCCTCTTTTATGCAGCGCACCGAGTTATCCAACGAGCCTAGAATCAGAAGTCAGTTGAACTCCCTTTGTAGACTGTATTTTTGTAAAGGGTTGCCAAGTCCGATTTGCTGCTTACGCAACCACCGGCGGGGAAGTATTCGAATATGCTTCTTGATTTCCCCGTCCGTCAGATGCTGCTGCACTAAATCGAATCGTGACCCAAGGGGAGAGGAACGCAGCTGTGATCACACCCATCGCAGACCCATCTTGTAGCCTTTATATTTTTACCAAACTTTCTGCAAAACGAACTAACACACAGCAAATATAAAGATGTTTCAAACGCCCAATAATAAAAATCCGATGTTATTACTTTTGCGCAAAAGAAAAAAAAAGTAATGTTTCCGTGCTTGTGGCCAGATATTTTCTCTCCCTTTATTTCTGCTCAACCGCCGCCATCTGCTGACCCCTTAAATCGCTGCCTTTAGCCACTCGCGCGACACCTGGAGAGTGGAGGAGGGGGGCCAAGCAGCCAGATATAGTGCCGGTGTATTTCTGTGGCTGCCAGTGAGGCTCCGCGTGCTTGTGCTGAATATGGCAGTGGACGGGCTATGGGCAGTGGCTCCGCCTCTTGTTTCATTTATGTGATTTAGAAAGATTTTTTTCCTTTTTCGTTCTTTTTTTTTTCTTCTGCTTGTGCTACCGATTTATTTTTCTGCTTCGTGTTCTTCACTCGTTGAAATGTTCATCCGTCTAATTTGGGAATAGGTCCTTCCCTCACCCCCCCCCCCCTAACGGGCCCAGGATCACGACAGCGGCTTAGGTTATTCACAAGTTCGAAAGAAAGCTGGAAGCGGGTGACCTTTTCAGGAGGATCGCCTCTGCTCTGCCGCGCTCGGGCGTGAGTGACGCGCAAGGCGGCTGACGTTAATATTTGGCGATGCCGCCCGATTCGGCCTATTGGCTTGGGCAGAAAGCCGCGCGGGGAGTGAGTAGGGGGGTGGGGGCAGAGGAGGACAGAGTAGAGAAGTAATGACAGGGAAGGGAGGAGTAAGCGAGTATGTGAGAGGAGTGGGGGGGGGGATGGGGACAAGAAGAAGAGGAAGAGGAGGGATAAACGGGAAAGTGTGTAGGGGTCTTGAGGCCGGCGAAGGATATTTTTTGGAGGATATCAAGTCGGAGATATGGGGAGCAAAATTTATCTGTGAGTAAAGGGAGTGGGAGTGAGAGTGAAAGTGTGAGAGTGTGACTGAGAGTAAAAGTAAAGGGAAGAATGAGAGTTTGTTTAAGAATAAGAGTAAAAGTAAAAGTGAGAGGGGGAGGGGGGAGGGAGAGGGAGAGGGAGAGAATATGGCTTCTTCTCCTCTCGCTTTAACAGTTCCTTATCCAGGTTATAGCCATGGTGATTCTATTATCTGGACAGGTCGGTGGCCATAAACACACACATCCCATCCACGTGCTGCAGGACACTCAGGCAAACGAGATTCCCCTCCAGGCGAAAGCAGAATGTAACCTGGAGTGGCGTTCTTGGGACTTTAATCATTATTGGATTGTACACCACTATTGGATATGTATGTAGCATCTGATAATCTTTTAAAGGACACAGCCCGCCCCGCAGCACGATGAAGGATGCAGAGGGTTTGATATCCTGGTAGCGGACGTGCAGGCAGTGCTACGTCCTGCACGGTGGGCATGAGAGCTGTCATCAGTGAAACGGACATGACTAAGGGGAAGGGGGAGGGGGTTAGGGAGTAGGGGCGTTGACCCCTACTTTGCTTGCTTTGAGGAATAGAAGGATAACCCCAGGGGATAGGGGAGAGAAGGGGAAGGGAAGGGGGGAAACGCTGTGGTTTTCGTGCTATATCTCCCGTTGCGAGATGCGTCGAATGGCGTAGCGTGATCGGAGGGGAAAGGTCATCTCATCCGTGCTATAGGAATCGCTGTTAACTCAACCCCGCGGCTGTAAAAACGACTTTTAACTTGGGGGGGGGGGGGAATTACCCATTAGGAAATTCCTCATTAGGCAGGGAGATCGTATGAGTCCCTAGGCTGTTCTGGTCTTTTGTCGGATTAGTATTTGCGCAGTTAGGTTAATGTTCTGGATAGGCTGAACGATTCTCATTAGCGGTTGAAGGTGGAATGGGAAACCGTGCTTCACGCTTGTTTTTTTGTACATATCTTTCTCTTTTTTCTGAAATGTTTTATTCGATCTCTGTCTCGCTTTTACTCTCTCCTTACTCTTTGCTTGATTTTTTTTCTCTTTTTCTCTCTTCTTCTTCTTCTTCTTCTTCTTCTTCTTCTTCTTCCCTTCCTTCCCTCTCGTAACCTATCCTCGCCTTTCTCTCGCCTTCTCTCTCCCTCCATCTCCCCTCTCTCTTTTTCCTTCTCTCTCTCCCTCCCCACTCCCTCCCCTCTCCCTCCCCATTCCCTCCTCACTTCCTCCCCACTCCCTCCCTCCCTCCCTCCTCTCATCCTCCCCACCCCCTCCCTCCCTCTCTCCCTCCCCGCTCCCTCCCCGCTCCCTCCTCTCTGCCTCTTCTCATTATCATTCTTGCTTCCTTTCTCCCTCCTACTTTGTTTCTTTGTTGGATGATGGTGTGATGCTTGTGTCAGTGCCAATGAAAGTGACTTTGGGGAGGATTAGTTGGCGGGGATGGTGTGCGTTGGTCAGTGGGGGGGGGGGAGAAGCAGGTTAGACTCAGAAGCTGGGAGGGGGGAGATATGAACAAGAGGGAGGGGGAGGGAGGGCTTGTCGGCAGTTTGGTAGTTCTGTTTCGCTGCTTCTACTGTGCCATCGCGAGATAGATATACTGAAATATGTCCATCCTGGGGCCGAGGCTGCAAAGAGTGCCCCCCCCCCTTTCTCTCTCTCTCTTCTCTTCTCTCTCTCTTCTCTTCTCTTCTCTTCTCTTCTCTTCTCTTCTCTTCTCTCTCTCTCTCTCTCTCTCTCTCTCTCTCTCTCTCTCTCTCTCTCTCTCTCTCTCTCTCTCTCTCTCTCTCTCTCTCTCTCTCTCTCTCTCTCTCTCTCTCCTCTCTCTCTCTCTCTCTCTCTCTTCCTCTCTCTCTCTCTCTCTCTCTCTCTCTCTCTCTCTCTCTCTCTCTCTCTCTCTTCTCCTCTCTCTCTCTCTCTCTCTCTCTCTCTCTCTCTCTCTCTCTCTCTCTCTCTCTCTCTCTCTCTCTCTCTCTCTCCTCTCTCTCTCTCTCTCTCTCTCTCTCTCTCCTCTCTCCTCTCTCTCCTCCCCTCTCTCTCTCTCTCTCTCTCTCTCTCTCTCCTCTCTCTCTCTCTCTCTCTCCTCTCTTTCTCTCTCTCTCCTCTCACTCCCTCTCCTCCCCCTCTCTCTCTCCCTCCCTCTCCTCTCTCTCTCTCTCTCTTTCTCTCTCTCCTCTCTCCTCTCTCTCTCTCTCTCTCTCTCTCTCTCTCTCTCTCTCTCTCTCTCTCTCTCTCTCTCTCTCTCTCTCTCTCTCTCTCTCTCCTCTCTCTCTATTCCCTCTCTCACTCTCTCTCCTCTTTCTCTATTCCCTCTCTCTCTCTCTCCTCTCTCTCTCTCTCTCTCTCTCTCTCTCTCTCTCTCTCTCTATATATATATATATATATATATATATATATATATATACATATATATATATATATATATATGTATGTATTGAATGGTTCTCTTGCTTTCTTTTCTTCAGGATTCTTTATGGATTACACTACATGCCGTGAATCAACAAAGTTGAAATTGATACGGCACAAAGTTCTCATATTATCCTTGCAGCTGAAACTACGCGTGTTAAAATCTAGAACCGGGTGGTAGCGCATTTTCTCATTTGTTTCTCCCGGGTATGTTTTATTTCCCCCATTCAAATCATGCATTTCGACCCATCTTTTCATTTCTTTGTTGTCCCATCGTGTTTTTTTTTTAATCAACGCAACCACATCTATATTTCTATTTCTCCATTTCTCTATTTCTCTTAAGCCAATCCGCACAAACAAGTGAGCGTTCCCTCCCCAGATCTTTACACGCGGAGCCTTTCCACGACGAGCCTAGTAAATCCCGCGTTACTAGGGGAAGGTAAACAAACACCCGGTGACGTCAGAGCCATCGAAAATGTACTCGCCAAAGTCCTTAAATCTGTTCTTCAGGAAACCGTACACACACCGTGATTGGTTCTTCTCGCTAATGCGTGTGTTTATAGATGAGTGGGAAGGGCTCATTTGGGCGGTTGTTTTGTGTTGTGGGGGGAGGGGGCGGTTGTATATGTTGCTGATGGCAAGTTTCCGGTTTTGTGCGTTCGCAAGAATGCATGTAGGCACCCGCATGCATACACGTAACGCTCGTGGCCTAAATTCAGTACTGTCTTCCTGTGCTTGTTTGTCAGTAAAATCATTCCTCTGGTAGTCATCTTTTCATATCTTCTAATTGAGAAATTACCCCTCATTAAAAACATCGAAACGAGGATCCATAGCGTCTAATGATAAGTGGCGTGAGTGGCGCGCGTTCGTGTGCGCGTGAGTTCGTGCGTGCGTGAGTTCGTGCGTGTGTTTGTGTGAGGTGGTGCTAACCCCAGTGAGTACATGTGCACCCGCTCCTGGGCTCGCTCGACCGATGTGTCAGTTTGTGTGCGCGACACCACGTGGAGAGGAGCTCTCGTCGCGCGCTCCCCCGCCTCGCTCATCACAGCACAGCCTTTTCCGTGGGATCGCTACGTAGGCTATTCTTGTTATGTGCTGTACGCGGGGCTTTTGTTTTTTTACCCTGGAACACGACAGCCGCGAAAGGCTTTCTGAGAAATGTGATTAGAATTAGTGTTCAATCTGTAACATGCAGTGACTTGGAAATAGCCGTTTGCCAAAAGGATAAGTGCCCTGTTTAGATCGGAAATGCGAAATTAAGT
>NW_028234425.1:31404346-31421846 GCF_977035675.1 Penaeus japonicus | reverse complement strand
ATTTCCTTGGAATTACATGGGATAGGTTCCGATTCCTATTGTAATATCATTACTGACGTTATTATTATTGTTGTTATTGTTATTACTATTACTATGACCATTGCCATTGTTATTATTATTATAGTTATTATTGTCATCATAGTTAATATCATTGTTATTGTTTGTATTATTGTTATTCTTAATGGCAATAACAACAATTATAGTAATGAAAAGGAAAAAAAAACATTCGCAAGAGGGAATGGGGTAAACAGATAAGATCAGCTAAGAAACTCCTTAACGATAATAATCCCTTGTGGAGCCACCTCTGCTTAAAAAAAAAGCAACAATCCAAAACACGTGCCCCCGTCCTCGCCAATGGGTTAAATCGATCCCTTTAAGGAAGCCGATGAAATGGCTTGCAAGGGACGAGTGACGCGAGGACGAGACCCAAGATTGACAAGCGTCGAACCGGGCAGAGGTTTACCTCAAGCCGCGTAGGTAGGGTTTTGATAAGAGACCGACGGCGGAGGGGGGGGGGTGAGTGAGTGACACATGTCTGGAATGGGATCAGTTGGGACCGGATATCCGGGGAAGTCGTCTCTCCTCTTGCTTGATATTTGTGGACTGACCTTTTCATGGTGGCATTCGACGTCAGTCTTTTCTTGTCGTTTTTTGATACTGGTAGTGTTTTTTCCCCGTTGTGCATTTTGGATTTTTTCTTTTGTTGCCTCTGCTAACACTACTATTGTTTTGTTATTATTCTTTTGTTATTTTGCTATTATTGTTTGTTGTCATTGGTATTATTATTATTACTATTACTGTTGTCATTATTATTATTGTTGTTATTATAATTATTATTATTATTATCATTATTAATATTATAATTATTATTAATAATATTATTTGATTATTATTATTATTTGATTATTATTTTTTTGTTATTATAATTACTCTTGGTTTTATCAATATTACTTTTATTATTTTTTTTTATAATTACTCTTGGTTTTATCAATATTATTATTATTGCTATCGTTATTATTAACATCATTGTTATTATTATTATTAACATTTTCGCTATTAACATTATTAATATGGTGATTGTTATTATTATTATTGTCATTATTAGCATTGTTAATACTCATTTATTTTGTCATTGTTTTTTCTATTATTTTTATTGTTATTGATAATGTTATTACCAATATTTCTGTCACTGTGATTATTACTACTACTACTACGCAGTACAATTATCATCGTTGTCACTGGTGTAGTTCTTTGATTTGTTTAGTTGTTATCGTTGTATTACTTCCGCACTGGTGGTGACATTAGTATCAGTATTATGTAAGTGGCGATAATACAATCAGCGCAATCAGTAGAGAGTTCTGATCTACATCATGAAGCTCATCATTAATTTCATGCTGTGAGGTGCGTGGTAGCTCCCCCCCCTCCCTCCTTCCTTCCCTACCCTCCCCGTTCCCTCCTTTGCCTTATTACACCCCTCCCCCTCCCCTTCTTCCCCTCGTTACCCCCTCTCCAAGTACCTTCTAAATCAGGTTCTGAGGGCACGCGGGCACGGGGCAATAGGTGCATAAGCATCCGATTCAGATGAGAGGGCGGCTGAAGTAGGAAGAGGATAGGCTGACACTTGTCTGACATTTCTGGAGTGAGTGGGAGCGGGTGACACACGTTTAGCTGGAAATTAGTCATCCATCCATCCATCCGTTGCCTGCCTGCCTGTGCGCGCGGTAGGCCGGGCATGGGCGTGGGCGTGTGGCGGGGTCCCAGTCAGGAAGGAGAGGATTCGTGGTATCCTGATGCAGCCAGCCAGTCAGCCCGGCCGGGTGCGTCACACCCCGGAGAGCCAGCGCGGCAAGGTCGTTAGGGACGCTTACACCGACAAAAAAAAACTTTCATTGCTGGGACGCGCTTGTATGGGTTGCATTCATATTGCAAGCTTTAATGTCTGCGCGAAGATAAATGCGTCTCGGGTTGTGTTGGCGTTTAGGACGGTGTGAAAGTTGGACTGTTGAACTGGGGGAGGGAGTGACTCAGAAAGTACGGATGCGTGTTCAGTATTCGTGTGGAACTGTAAATGGCTGTTGCGACGTGCCCTTGTAGTACTGCCCCGTGCGTCTTACTCAGCGCACGAGTCCCCTTCGGCTCGTCCAGTGTTGAAGTGTGTTGCTCTTGCACGGACAGGCAAGGGTGTGTGTGTATGTGTATTTTCGAACATTCGTGCAGTGACAGTGTTGCGTTATTTTGTAAGTCATCTGGGAGATGTATGTGTACGTGCGTTTCCAACCGAAGAAACGTTTGGGACTCGGAAGGTGTTGTGTGAGCAAGAAATATTTATGCAAAGTGATGCTTTGAAATCGTGTTAAATATATTTAGACGTATTATATTTTTTTCAGTGATGTAATAATCTGAAACAAAAAAACATTTTTCTTTTACGTTACACTTCGGGACTAAAAAGTGTTTTAATATTTGTAAATATGCACATGTGTATGTGTCTACAGTTTTTTTTGTTGTGCTCTTTTTTCTGAAAAGAGCACATAGCTTAAAATTAGATTTCAGCCAGGATGTCCGTGGCATTGAGTGCCGTGACAAACTTAAGAGGCGGCCTAAAGTAGGAAAAGAAATGATAGGTCAGGGTCAGCGGGTAGATAAAATAAAGAAAATGGCGAACTATGGAATGGGAAATTTTGAGGCTTATTTATGGAACCGGATCCTTGATATAAAAAGTGGATGCATCAGCACCTGAGGCATTTGGGAAAGACAAATGTTCGGGCTGCAGCTCATCTGCGTGCTTATTATCATTGTCCTGTTTACAAGAACTCTGTCCCAAGGTGGCTGTTGTATGTAAAAAAAAACTTGTTAACCAAACAAAATTTCGAAAAAAATATTTAGTAGGGTGAGGCATCTTCTTTCCCTCCCTCACTCCCCCTCTTCTTCTCCATCTCCCCTTTAGATTTCTCTCTTCTTTCCTCTCTGTCTGTTTCTACCTCCTGTAGTCCCGCGCTGTCTCTCGCCTCTCTCTTCTTCTACCCCCACCCCTTCCCCTGCCCCTGTCTGTCTCTGTCTCTCGAACACGGATCGTTCCCCCTGATGGAACCCTGCATATGACCCCTGGATTAGATGCCCTTAAATCTCCTCCATCAGATGTGTGGGCAGAGGGGGATAATCCTCGTTCCCTCCCACTGGTGTTCTAACGACGGCGATCTGGCATGGCCATTCCCCTGGGGGGCATTTCCACGAATCGCGGCTTGTCACATAGCCATCGTTTGTCTGTGTTATTGCCGATGTCTTGACCTACCGCCTTTGTTATCCTATTTGGGGGCTCGGTTGCTGCGCGATCCTGCGAATCTCTTTTTTTCGGTGGGTGAGGGACGCTTTGTTTTTTTCTGAAGACGCGATTATATATAATTATCTGTAAAAGTTTTTCATGTACAATTTTAATCACGAATATATTAGATTCGCTCCCCCGAATACTGCACCAAAGCGTTACCATTTACCTTTGTTGACCAGAATTGATCGTTCGGTCTTCAACTTTTTTGTCGTCGTAGGTCCATCATTTACCATTCTCGTCGTGGCATCTACTTTTCTACCATTAGTCCTTGAGTGCAAAGCTTAGTCGTCGTGGTCCTCCATCTATCTCCGTTTCCCATGGTTATCATAGTCACCCCCACTCCCCATTTAACTCGGGATGGCATTGCTTTCCATCCAGTAACTCTTGATATCATCTTCCTTCTTAGGCTTTGTGAAATCGTAGCGTGTAGCGATGTCATTTTTTCCACCTGTAAGAGTGCCTTACCTGTTACTGTATTATCACACTGACACCTTGTTCGATGGCCGTTAGTTGAACAGTGCTGCTGCAGCTCTGAGGGAGGGGCGCTCGTGACGTTGGAAAGCGGGGAGGGCTGATGATGCACCGTCAGGGAGATCAGGTAACAACTCCTCCAAGGTCAAGCGTGACCTCTCATACGTCAGGGTGTTTACTCGTGTTTCTTGCCACCCGCCTCGCGCCCTACCCCCTCTGCCTCATGCCTCCCCAAACTCCTGCCTCCGCCCGTGGACTTTTCCTACTGCGCGACACCCCTCCCCCCCAATTCATACTTTCTCCAACCATCCCCTACCACCACATTCCCTTTTATGACCCCCATTATCCCCCTCCGTCCCCTTGCCACCCCCTCCTCTGTAGCATCGCCCCCCCCCTTCCCACGGAAATCGTCATTTTAACGTGATGCAGATGACTGTTGCATCACGGCCAGCTGACGTGCAGAGGGCAAGTTTCACAGGTGGTCGCACGTATTTTTCACCAAATTTCCTCATCTGGATGACATGACGCAAGTTACAGAAAAAGGATCGTGTCAGTAGCACATATCACAAAAAAATCTTCAATTCGCAGACACAAGTATGCCACCTTAAGTGAATTCAGTGTTTCGGCAATGTAGACAACCTAGATAATAATGGTGGGAAGAATGCGTTTTGTTGAACAGCTGCCTTGATAACCTCGTTTCCCACATTCGTTTCCTTGAAACGAAGAAACGGCGGATTTAAGAGCGCCCCTCCTCATCGTACACGTAACCCCGCCGCGTGTAATTCGAGACAGAGAAAGCGCTCCAATCCAGAACGAATGCCGCAAGAAAGCCTCAAGCAGTTAGCTCAAGCGTGCGTGTGCAAGCCATGCGGCGCCGCAACAGTTGTCAGGCATCTGGCGCTAATGCTATTGTCTTGCCGTCAGTGCAGCTCATGTTGTGACCTTCAAATCACATAAGTTAATGGTTATGTGGATATTTAAGGGTAATATTCCTAGCTGGCGAGGTTCTGATGTGCTCGCGCTCATAGTATGTGCGTCTGCTGTGAGCTCGACGATCATTGTAGCCTTCTACCTCCGCGAATAGAAAGTTGAGAATGTAATGATACTGCTTTAGCCGGAGGCGCGAAGAGTAGCCAAGCATACGGGAAGTTTGTTTGTAAGCCATTTTAGTACAAGCTCTACAAATATTGGAGTCAGATTACATGCTAATCGTATGGCACCAACACTCCTATCTAAAAATGAAAATCAAATACTTGGCAAGGCTAAAACACTTAAGTGTCACAATATTTACACACCCGACTTTCCCTGGTCACCGCCCCCCCCTTCTTCTCCCCCTCCCTCCCGCCTCTTGTAACCCGTACGCTTTCTCTCAGTCATTTTCAACTCTGTACTCGTCGGGATGCGTGCTGTGGAACATTCGTTTTTTTTCTCTGACCCATGATTTAGGTGTTGTCTGTCGTCTCATTTTTCCTACTAATAATTCAGAAGTTAAAAGTAATTTAATTGTCAACTTGGTAAGGAACAGGGAAATGTTTCTGTGACCAACTTTCCAACCCAGGTCTTGTTGTCGGGCAGTTCAGTGACCCGCGCCGTAAATGTCAATTGGCTCACAGACTTTGCCTTTTATGTCTGTTGCCGGGTTAAGGTACGTAGACGAGACGCCTTGTGGTCTTGGCGCGATGTGGGGATGTGCTTGCACTGCTACTTTGGTGTTTTTCTGGGTTTATTGTATGATCTACGATATAATGGCACGTCACTTTTGTTTGTATAAACTGCGAAAGAGGATCTCCCTCGGTCGCAAAATTGGACAACGCCAAAGTATTCCAGGACATGTTATACAAGGTTGGTGCATTTTACGACTGGCTTCCCGAGGCCGGAGACTGCGATCAGGGCCCGTCATTTGACCTTGCCACCCCGCGATCGCTGCCCCTGCGCAAGTGAAGAAGGGGGAGGGCACTGTCGCTCTCATGGGCGGCAAGGGGGCTTCGGCCTTTGACTGTTCTGTCCTGTCAGCACGGGCTGTCGGACCCAGGCTACACGCGCCCATATATTGCGTCGCGCTTAAGGGGCTTCACTCTCGTATCGGGTTATTTTTAGTTTTTCAGTCGTGACTATTACTTGTGCCAGATGAGCCGGGGGAGCTGCCGCCTTTGTTCGGCCGGCGCTTGGCTTTGTCCATTCATTATTTTCTTTGATGGCCTACGGGTTAGATGCTGCGTATTCGAACTCTTCTTCTCTTTCATCGGATATCTTGTAAACGTGGGTAGTATCGGTCAGTGGTAAGAAAGGGGCGTGGTAATTTGGGAAGGGTGGGAGGGCGATCAGCGGATTTGTTAAGGCGGTGCGAGCATGAGGAGGGGAGGGCGTGGGTGGTGGGTATGGAGGTACTCGTGGTTATTTTAAGACGGCTGTCATTATTTTAGTGTCTCCGTTACTTGTTACAAAGACGAGAAAATGATGGTAGCCTAGACACTCGGCCCTGGCCATGACCTTGGCTTGACAGCATGACGGGGCGCAACCATACAAGCTGAGCCTTCAACGCTCAAGTTACTGTTGTTCGTATTATCGGGCTCACGCGGTGCCTTTTATTCTCTCACCGATCAAGTAAAAATATCATCGATGTCCTTTATGGTATACGCATTATTTAAAGGAAGGCTACGTGCAAAGTGTCAATTACTCAGGTTTTATGCGAGTGCACTTTAATGTTGTGCCGTGAATACTGGCTGGTTGCTCTTGCACTTCGATAAAGCATTATATTCTCGGTCTGGTAACATTACGCTCCTCGGAATTAAAACTTGATTTTTGCATAAGATATGTTTGGTGAACTTATAGGGATTTTTTTTCTTTTCCCAGTTTTTAAAAAGTGAATATAGCCTTTTAATTAACTGTATGTGAACGCTCGAAAATCCTTAGCGATATACTGTCAATGTGCGTCAACAAGTGGAGAGTGAAAAGTGATCGCAGTTGACAGACAGACAGTGGTAGACCGGCGAGGGGCCAGGAGGCCGCCCCCCCCTTTCTTCCCTCGGTTGTCCTCGAAGTTAAGTGCCGGGCGTGATGCCAGGCGTGGTGTGCTCTCCGCCCACGGGCACCAGCACCCCCGCCGACGCCGCGATGCCGTCCTCTCTCGGCACTGCGGACACCAGTGGCGAGGTGACCTCCTGGCGGACCTCACCTCAGGCCGGTATTGCGCCTCCTTCACCGGACTCAGAGTCTGGGATCGAGGACTCTCCGGACAGCATCGACGGCGTCGCCATGCCGCTGTCCCCGCCTATCCCTATCCCGACTTTTCGTCGCGGAAGCCTTCAGCTCGGGCGCGGCCATACGCCGCCCCCGACCGCCCTGCTTCAGCCAGACCACCTCAGCAACTCCGCCCCCGCCACTGCCAGCGAAGACAACACTCCTCCGTCCACACGTGGCACGCCCACGCCCCCGCCGCCCGTGAGCGGGGAGCCGCAGTGTGGCAGCGAGGGCGGAGCAGGAGTACCCACCATAGAAATCAGCGAGGTACTGTACTTGACCTCCCTCGATTCGGAGGCACTGTGCCTTCACGAATGTCACCCTCAGTAACTAATAGTCTCCTTCTGTCTAACACTCAACACAACTGACTCGCCTCCACAGACACAACGCTTTTACTCCTACAAACTTTAAGTCGCCTTTCTCACTACCTTTTCTCCCCGCTGTTTGTGTTTAGCTCTACTGGGACTCCCCATTTCCTGTGCCGTCTTCAGTGACATGTACTTCATCTCAACTTTGAGTTCTTTAAAAGCCCTATTCATGTCAGGTCTTGCCTTCTTTGCGATGGTGGGAAAGCGGCTGGTTGGTGTCTCCAGCATAGCCTTGGCTGGGCGCCTCGAGTCTCCTGCACGGCTGGGCAACCGATGAGAGGTAACTGTGGAGGGGAGATGGGGTAGACTCGTAGATGTTCTTGATCATCTCCCCTCGCCCTTCACGACCCCCAGCTCCCCTTTCCCTCTCTGACTCGCTTTCCAATTCCTTTCACGTCCTTCCTAATTCGTTCCATAATCTCTGTCAGACCATTTTCACTTCTCCTCCCCCTCTTTTTCCTGTCTTTCCATCTCCTCACACAGATTCCCCCGGAAGTGTGTCCCCTATCTGATGGCTATTAATTCCAGTGACCCCCCCCCCACTCTCCTCTTAATGAGAGTGATCCATCTCGCCTTCTCTTTCGTTACTCCGCAGTACTTTGGATCTTTTCGTCTTGTGCTTGATCCTCCTATCTACTAATCCCCTTCTCCCCATCCCGACCCCTCAGCCCCCCTTCCCTCCGCCACGCACACATCCCTGGCTCCCTCTTTATGCTTGTTAATGAGACCGTCGATCCTCGCCCAGTCTTATTGGTTTGTCGTAGTTTTGTTTGTATCTGGTTAGAGCCTGGTGTTTGTCGTTTTGTCTTAGGAAAGTCGTTTTAGCTTCGGAAAAGTAGGTCTTTCGTTGTTGGTTGTAACTTATCGAGTCGTTCCTTTTTGGAAAGAGGTCGTGATTATTTTGTCGTTATTTGTCAGACTTGAAAGGGTCTTTTTTTACGTAGACTTTAGGTGGTCGCTGTCTAAGAGCCCGTTGGTAGAAGTAATTGGCAGAACTTGTGAGGTTGTTTACGATACATTAGGGAGCAGAAGATCTCTTTTAGATGTATGGTATCCTTGCGTACCCTTTTCTCTCCAAGTAGTTTTTTATAAGGCCCTTTCTTGTGGTTTAATCTTGGTTTGAGATTACAGATGTTATACAGATAATTGATGCACGCACACATATCCCCACACATACATACACACATACAAATATATATATATATATATATATATATATATATATATATATATATATATATTTATATTTATATATATATATTATTTATTTATTTATTTATTTATTTATTTATTTATTTACACACATACGCACATATCCCACTTGCTTATATACACACAAATATACTTACGCTTGACGTATGTGGAAGTGCTTTATGAAAGCGTAGGCGATCCTGTGTCAGCAATGAAAGAGCGTTGCGGCGTGCCAAAGTATGTGTAACATGTGCGGTACAAAGCCTTGGGAGAAGCTGAGAAGAGGGTTCAGGGGATGGAAGTGGCCAAGTGTGTGTATTGAGGGGTTGTCAAGGCCGCAGCAGCCACCATATTGTACCCCCTTTATTCCCCTCCCCTCCCCCCCTCCCCATTGCCCTGCCATTCCGTACCAGCTGCTTGCTCCCGCCAGTACACACGTACTGGGTGGTTCCCGCGCTCTTTCTTTTCATCTCACGCTATCTTGTTTTCTTTTTCCCTCTTCCTGAACGTTTAACTCTTGCACATTATTCTTACACACACATGCTTCTACGGGTAACTTGTTAGTTGGGATCCCGATAAGGCTACGGAGTTTTACGGAGGCTTCACTTGGAACTGGAGTGGCAGCGGGTCTGACTTCAAGATAATTACATTAAGTAGTCTACTCCACCACGTTGCGGGGAGACCCACCGCCGCCGACTCCTATTGGGAAGGGGGATAAAGACGGCGAAGGAGTTAGCTCTTGTATGCCGGATTCATTGTTAAGAATGAGTGGCTTATATGCGAAGTAGAAGGGATATTTTGCTATATTATAGACACCAGCCTTCGAAACTTTAAACGCCCTTACATACACGAAGAAATGAAGACACTACATAGCAAACTCGTGTCATATGTATATGTATTTTGTGTACTGTCCGTTTTTCGTCAACCCTTTTACAGCCGCAAGTGCAGGAGTTTACTGACATTTGAAAATGAAGATTTTATAGATTGTTTTGTGATATATGCATAAGTTTATATATCAAGATTTCATTTTAGTTTTTTTTCAATACTTTGTGTTTATTGTAGTGTTTAATATGAAAATCAGCAACATGACTTGTGCTCGTCATTGGTCGTCTGTTGAAAATTGATCCATTTTTTTATTAATCGGTAACCAAGGATGTTGCCATCTGCAAGTTTATATTGTCTAAGATTGACAATCATTTATACTTATACAAGCTGTTCATTAATGTATATGATTTTTTTCTTTTTCTTCGCAGGATGCTTGCCCTGCAGATCACAGTCTGGAGGAAAGCCAAGTGCCTCCTGTGCCGAAAGGTGGCGGAGGTGAATCCGAGACGTCGGAGCAGGTCTCCTCGCACAAGCCTCACCCGCCCAAAAGTTCTTCTCCAACCAAGTCTCCGCAGCATCACTCAACGCGGAACTCGTCCCCGCAGCCTAATGATGGCATCCCTACAGACATGTCGGACACCACGGAAACGGAGCCCGACAGCAAGGTTACTTGTAAGTTTTTCCTGGTTTTCTTCATGCATATCATGTGCTGCACCTGCTCACGCAGTAACGCGATTTTATTTTGTTAGTTTTTCTTTGAAAGATAGTTTAATAGCTATACTTAGCCAAGTCTTACAGTTGGATTCATTTTTTGTTCTTAATTTCATAGTCATTGTAACAAAGAGATTTTAAACTTATGAAAGAGTCAATTAAATATAGATCAAGACTTTTTTAGAATTTTAGTTAAATGTAAGTAATGTTCCTAATTAATACCTTGGACTCACTAACTGAAATAAAATATTTCTTGCTCAACTAAACTTGCATAATAAGGTCTTTCAACACCGAGATATAAACTGAGCATTTTATTTCTCTAGGTTTATCTTCTGAGTGTGTGGTTTGCCCCAACCTAACCACACACCACCAGGGTCGTGAAATCATCAACACTGTTTTTGCACTGCCTGTGGATACAGTGTTTACATTACTCTTTACCAATTCCAAGTTTATGCTAGATCTTTATACTGCTCGAAAAACAACTGGTGAGTTTATGCCTTTTCATTTCTAACCATTTTGGCTGTTATTTCTATGTCATATCACTATACATTTAGATATCAATGATAGGCTCAATCCGTGCTTACAAAAGACTCCTCATTACAGATGTAGTTGCCAGTCCATGGCAAAGCAACCATGAGACTAATCAGAAACTCCGGCAGGTGACCTATACGTTGACCCTCCCTCCAAACAGCTTTGGGCCAAAGGTTTCGCATGTAACAGAAACACAGGTGAGGAGAGTTAAGCCTGGTTTTTCTTTTCTATCTTTCTCTATCATATCCTTCATGATTTTTGAGATTGATAATGAGGGAATTATAATAAAAGTAACAAAAATGTATCTTTTAGGAAGAGCTGTATCATTGTATTGTGTTGTTGATTATAAAAACTATCACTTGAAGATATTTAAAGCAGTTCTGTAGTGCATCAAATTGATGCAAATTCCTTCTTATTGTGTTGATTTTGTTCTCACTCTCACCAATGCACTTTTTTGTGTTTCTCATTCACAACATAAACACATTTAATCAGAAAATTTGTTGTAATTTTGCTGAATAATTTAATTTTTGTTTTCCAGGTTTTGTCACCTTTCAGTAAACCAGGAGAAATATATACAGTTGACGCAGAAGCCTGTAATGCAGGCATCCCGTATGCTGACTCCTTCTTTGTGTCAAATCACTGGTGTCTAACTCGTGAATCTGCCACTGAAACGAGACTAAGCGTTTGGTCTCAAGTTAAATACAAGAAGAATGTTTGGGGTTTCATGAAAGGTTTGTAGGGCACCTTGTGTGTTTTGATGCTCCTCTCATTTTTTGTATGATTGATAACAGTCCCTTTACTCCAATGGAATATATGAAGATGATATACAGTTATGTATAATAAAAAAAATTAAGATTATGATAAGTGTTTGTTTATTAACAGGTGTTATTGACAAGAACTCATTTTGTGGTGTTGAATCATTACTAAATGATATAAACGCTGCACTTCTTGCTGAGGTTGATAGTGCTAATCTGAAGAGGACTCGACGAAGAAGACGACGAGTAGGAAGCAAGGGAGAACCACCAGATGTCCTTATTCCATCAACAGCTGATAAGGTCAAAGACATTCATAAATCTACACAGATCCCAGCAAGAAAGCTTAGTAAGTTCATGGGGTGGTTTGTTTATTTATTTTTAATTTTGTTTTATGAAACACTGCAAACAGTGGTGTATGTTTATATATACTGACAAATTTTGTTGTTAATTGTTGTGAGAGGAGTGGCAATTTTTCTAACTACTTTTTCTATCCTCCAGCTTTGCCAACTGTTACAACTGAGAACAACATATCCTCCAATGAAGGTCCTGTAAGACTTGTTGTAGCAACTTTGGTCATTCTCTTGACCCTGAATGCCCTGCTCTACTACAAACTGTGGGCACTGGAAGAAAAGGTGTTCGTCCATACCACACCTTTCCCAGCTCTTGATCCAAGCATGTTTAGGTGCGTTTTGAGGATTGACATAGATGTAGAGATACATGTATGCATCTATATATATGTACATTCAGATACAAATGCAGACATATATATATGCTCCTACACACAGACACACACACACACACACACACACACACACACACACACACACACACACACACACACACACACACACACACACACACACACACACACACACACACACACACATATCTTTTGTGTATATTCATGTATTTGGATAAAGGATTTTTTTTTTTAACCTATTGATACCGGAGATATACACTATCCCTTAAGGGTTTGTTATACAAGTGCTTAGTTACTAAGAAGTCAGTTAGTATGCCTACCAAGCCTCAGCTATTTACCCCATTCCTTTCTTGTTTTTTTTGTTTTTTTGGGGGGGGGAACTTTTTATTTCTATTATTATTATTATTGTTACTTATGACATTATTATCATCATCTTAATGATAGTAATAAGAATAAGAACTTCATTTCATAAAATTCTGTGGAAAGAGTTATACAGGTGAGGTCAGGTATCTGCTTAACTCTATCCCGACGGGCCCAGCGATAAGTGGAAACCCCCTACGCCGGGCCTATGCAATATTGCATCGGGAACATCACACTGGTGCATCGCCCCGTCATTGGGCATTTAGCCGTGTCACACGGGTGTGATGCACCGTCATCAAAGGGTTAATAACAAGCAGTATTTGAGCCATCCTTGTGTAGAGAAAAAATGACAAAGAAAACACAGTGGATAATGCATCAATACATGCCTTCTTGTATATAGCTGTAGTTATGATTATGCATTTTGCAGCCATTTCTTGCAAATTTCAAGGTATTTTATATCATCACCAATACAGACCGGGGACAGGAAGCGGAGCCTTGGAGGAATGGGTTCGAATATTGCAACAGCAAGAAGCCCTTCATGCAGCAGAGGTGGAACGATGGAGGAAGTCTATAGAGGAAGCTGCTGGATTCCTCAGAAAGGTGAGATACCTTTTTTGATTCCTCTTTATAATTTTCTCCATATTAACATTCTCTCCTTATCCTCTTAATTATATTAGGAAATTCTATTCAAGGCTATTCCAGTCATAAGACTACTTACTGTTAAGGCTATCCCAGTCATGACAAAAATCAGTTTATTTTAATGATCAGTGAGAATGTTTAGCCATACATCATTTTTTATTTTTTCATTGATCAAGAGAAAATTTCAACCAACATGCTAATTAACAGCTGTCAAGCTGTCAAGATATAGATTGACATACCATGGTGTTTCAGTACTTAATGAAGTCCATTCACCCCCACCCCAGGCTGAGGAGTCTCTCCGTACCCTCCACACCTCCATACCTCCGCACCACGCAAGCAAAATTCAGCTCCTCCTGAGACAGCTACAAAACCTCCATAACTCCGAGAGCCAGCGGAGATCGTCGGCAGAATCCGTTCAATGGGGCCAAGAGGGAAGCCCAGGAGACCCATCCAAGGGGCCAGATGTTGGAGACCAGAAGAACAGTGGGGAAGAAAGAACTGTGCATATGAGTGAGAACCATCAGGATCTGTGAGGTTGCACTAGCCAGAGAAAGAGATCTCTTGAGGACCTGAAAAGGCAATGGAAAAGAAAAAATAGAAAGAATTGAACAACATTGTTGGTGGAGCTCATTGCCTGTAAGGGAAAAGTAATTCCTGAAGCAAATGTTGCAATGAAGTTGCTATCACTGTCATATACATGTACCAAAGGTCGTGATTTACCTCTTTAGGAGGTCAAGCCATGAAAGGATTACAAATATGTCTCTTTAGTATGCAAAACATCAGTTTATCTTTCCTTTTTTCTCTTTTTCTGTCCATTATTATATTGACGAAAGTAGTAATGAGCATGGAATGGGTGTCAGAAGTTAGTTATATTTTTGATATATACTTGGAATTCATTCACATGCTTCAGGTTTCAGTATTTCCTGTCTTTTATTTTAATGAATGCATCAGTTTTATTTTTTAAAATGTGAATGTGGACCAATGTGTATGCACTTGTGGTTGTGGAAAGGTTATTTATTTCATTCCAACAAGTAATATGATATCATAATGTGCTGCACAAATATGTAAGTTCTTTGGAAGTTAGTGGAGTCCATTTTGAGTGAATTACTAGGTGAAAAAGGAGAGAAAAAAGATGGTATGTGTATGTTGTCAATGGAATGAGGGGATACTATCCCAGATAATTCAGATGTAGCACAGAGATCCAAGTGATTTGAAGAAATAGGCTTTATCAATCTTTCTTTTTTATTTTGACTTAAGTTCTCTTTCATTCATGTTAAACTAACGGCATATCCAGTGTAGAAATTCATATTGCATGATACATGCATGCATATATATATATATATATATATATATATATATATATATATATATATATATATATATATATATATATACACACATATATATATACACATATATATACACATATATATATACACATATATACATACACATATATACATACACATATACATACATACATACATACATACATACATACATACATACATACACATATACTAAATGAATATACAAATATGCATTTTTACACATGCAGACAAATTTATATATACACTTATATGTGTTTGTGTGTTTGTATATGTGTGTGTGTGTATATATATATATGTATATATATATATTGTATATATATATTGTATATATATATTATATATATATTATATATGTGTGTGTGCGTATGTGTGTTTGCATGAGTGTTCGTGGGCATATGCATCAGCATTATCATCGATATGTGCGCGTGTGATAATTCTTTTACTATAATAATTTTCATTGCTCTGATGTGATTTTCCTCTTTATTTTTCCAAAAGCAGTTATATTGTATACAAAAACTGCAAATAGTTGTTTTCAAGTGTATCATATGTGTTGGATATGAATAATGCATAAAGGCTAGTCTGCAATTATATTCTATATGTTTTAGATCTGATGGCATAGTCAGGTGTTGCAGTGGAACAATGATTGTATCTATTTATGTGTAACTTCTTTATCATTTCTAGTTGTAACGGTAAACTTTATTCTTGAGTTTACGGATGCAAAGCTAATTGTAGACACAAAAGACCTTATTTGGGAACTAAAGATTTCCAAACAAGGGAATTTGCTGCCAGGAAAGAGCTTCTTCAGTGGGACGAGAGAAATGAGAAAGTCACGTTTAAAACTAAGTTGCCAGAGGGTTTCTGCCAGTGATACCTAACATTTGTCTCTTGAGTCTTGCTAGAACTGTATTTAGTATTGGATGTAACCAATTTTTTTTTCATGACTTTCATCTTTTGCAGCATTTATTCATGTTTTTTATTTTATTTATTTATTATTATTTTATTTTTTTCCCCAATGTGCTCATCCTGAGTACTAACAGTCCCCTATGTGTATTATTAAAATGAATTACTATTAGCGTAATTGCACGAATTCCTATTCATTACTAGAAATGATGATTCAGTAGCACTTTGCTGGCTACACAAAATGGCAATAAAATCTTGTAAAATTCCATTGAGATGGGTATGAAAGTGTCATGCAGTGTCTGTGATACTTCTAGGAAATAGGTTATGACCTTTTTATCCATACTGTTATTTTGTTTATTTTTAGATTTAGTTCCAATTGAAGCCTTAATATTTATTAAAGAAATTAACAATGATCAATTGGTGTTGATAAGTGTTAATTATTCTCACGTGAAGAATCAGACGTAATAGTGATATATGTTGTAGAAGGATGGATGTACCCTGCATAAAGTACTACCTGTATGTGCAGCCAATAATGCAAAATGAAGTTTTTAGTTCAGGAGTGAAAAGATGTAACCAGATGACACATAATGTCATAGTTACTCACACTTCATAAGAATGATAGGCATCTTATTTAGAAAATGTGGGTATTGTGTAGATAAAAGAAAATAGGTTGCTGGAACAGGTACTGTCCTTTGACAGTATTTAACAGAATGCAAAATGTTGATTTGTGTCAACTGTCTGTTTTTTTGTATTTTTTATTGCACCTCAGGTATTTTTTCAAATTGGAATGCTCTGAATATCATGTATTACCCTTTTGAATATCAAGAACATAATCAGGAGCATATGATTTGCAAAATTGTTCACTTATCAGTTAACTTGGAATTTTGCTGGTTTTTTTAATGTACTTCTATTTGATGAAACCGTACTTCTTTTAGTCACCCAAGATAAAGTCATAGCACCTAATTTTTGTAACCATTTATGATTTTGAATGTATGTGGTTCTAGCATATGTATGTTTGTGTGTATGATGCCAATTTTATGTTGGAATTTGCAAACACAGTGTTTCTGGAGTTATATAAAGTATTGACATTTACCAAGTTTTAAAACAGGACTATCTGTGGAAGAAATTGGTGTGCGGCCAAAACAAAACAACAGATCTTGATTCTAATTGAAATTAGTGATTTCACTTTTGTAAAACAGATGAGCACAAGCAACTTGTTACTATAACTTTGAAAACACAGGTATATATATGTTAGTCTTTCATTTTAATGGTCATATGTTCTGTTCCTTGGTTAGATGATGATAGCATGGAGAAGGATATCATATAGAGAGCTTACATAACTAAATACCATTCAGTAAGGTAAATGATAGCTGTGATTAGCACTTCATTCTGAATGGTATCTTTAGAGGTGTTAGAAATTTGAGCAAACCTGTTGTCATCTAATTAGTCAGTGTTTTGGGGACTCTCTTATCCGTTTTCTTAAGAGAAAAATTTGTCTAGGAGATGTTAATCTGAGGAAGAAATCCATGTTAGCTTTTTGTCAACCATTCATATAGTGCAGGAACGCTCCATCAGTCTTAAATATGAGTTAGTATATACAGTGAAAATGCCTTGAGTATATTTAACCTTAATTAAAAAAGTATATGATTTTATTCATACTGTGTATGAAGATTGTGTTGAATTGTTGAAATCTATATCTAAAGTGTAAGCGTAGAAATTGTTATGTGGTTTTAAAGTACATCTTACCGGCCAAAATAAGTATGTTGTAAATGGAGCAACTCTGTACTTGTATTTGAATATATTATCTTGTTTGCATTTAGGGATACATTCAGTTTTGGCATATAAGAGTTTCCAGAGCATGCTCAAAGCTACACAATTATATATGTAAATAATGCTGGATTCCACCAGAAAAGTAGGTGGACAACCAAAATAAACATTCTATATATGAACATGACCTTTCTTTACCATGGATGTTGCCCAAGGTAACATTTATTGAAAAGTTTTTAAAGTTTTGCCTTTGTATCATACAGAGAGTAAGGCAGCCTTTCAGTATGTTGTTTAATCTCATTTTGATTGCTGTTAAACGGTACTTAGAGATCAAAGATTTGCAATCATCCAAAAATCTATGTAGAATGTTGACCAGAAAACCTGGACAT
>NW_028234425.1:31394346-31399346 GCF_977035675.1 Penaeus japonicus | reverse complement strand
TGCTGACTATCCGTTTGACCTTTAGATGCTGACTATCCGTTTGCCCTTCAGATGCTGACTATCCGTTTGTCCTTTAGATGCTGACTATCCGTTTGTCCTTTAGATGCTGACTATCCATTTACCCATCAGATGCTGACTATCCGTTTGTCCTTTAAATGCTGACTATCCATTTACCCATCAGATGCTGACTATCCGTTTGCCCTTCAGATGCTGACTATCCGTTTGTCCGTTAGATGCTGACTATCCATTTACCCATCAGATGCTGACTATCCATTTACCCATCAGATGCTGACTATCCGTTTGTCCTTTAGATGCTGACTATCCATTTACCCATCAGATGCTGACTATATCCGGGAGAAGCGGTTATTATCATGGCCTGGTGATAATGAGTCGTTTCATATGCATTATAGGTGGCGTATGATAGGCGCATTAAAGATAGGTGGGCTGTACTGGAATTGATCGAGGCTGATGGATTGTGCTTGGATAGACGTGCTAGGTGCACTATATACTGAAATTGACTGTGTGCGTGTGTGTGTGTGTGTGTATGTGTGTGTGTGTGTGTGTGTGTGTGTGTGTGTGTGTGTTTGTGTGTGTGTGTGTGGGGGGGGGGGGTGTTAAGTCTTTTGGTTATATCCTACCTCAATAAAACATCAATTTGCTCGAGATAAACAGTGCATCGTCAGCAAAAGACTTAAAAGATTAAAAAAAAGATAAAAAAAGGATAAAAAACAACATAGAGATAAAGATAAATCAATTGCACTTATCAGACAGGGAGTCCACTTTGCTGCTACCGAAAGCTACTAAGAGACTTAAAGTTAACAAAAAAATTTTCATTTACTTTTCAAATCTATTAATTGCTGAAATACCGATGCTAATGATGGTGAAAATTATATATATAATAAATTTAATCATAAAGTTTAACTCTAATTTTGATATGTACTGTGATTATATTTTTTTATTTATTGATACAACTAAACATGTTAACAATATCAGTAATGATAATCAGTAATAATGATAATAATAATGATAATGAAGATGACGATGATAATAACATCAAAAGTAATAACGATAATAATATTCATAACAATGGTGATGGTGATAATAATGATAATGATAACAATGATAATAACGATATTGATAATAATGAAAACAATAATGACAATAATGATATGAGTAATAATGTTGATAATCCTAATGATAATAATGACAATGATAAAAGTAACGATAGTGATGAGGGTGATAATAGTAATAATAATGATAATAAGATGGATGAAAATGATGATATTGATAATAATCATATCAATAATAGTGACAATGATAATTACAAAATGGTAATGATGGAACGAGTAATAGAAACAAGAAACTAAGAATAAAAAAATGATACCAATAGCAGTAATAATGATAACATCGAAAATAACAGAAAAGATAAAAAGATTATTTCTGTTCTGTCGACATAATGAAACGAGGGTTGAGACGAAAGGAAGAAAAAGGAGATATTGAAAGTTTAGAAAAATGAAGTAATAGTAATCTTGCCAATGATGGTAATGACTTAATAATGATGAATAAATTATCTTAACGATAGTGATGATGATGGTAACATTAATAACAATAATAATTATAATAATGATAATGATGAAGATGATAATTATTATAATTATAACAATAACATTATTAATCTAATTAATAACATTGATAGTTATGAGAAAGTATAGTAATGACGTTAATAGTAATAATGATAATAATGAAATAAATATCGACCATGATAATGATACAAATAATACCAATACAACTTCAACTTATAATTAATTAAAAACAACAACAATAACTACAACACCCTTTTAATGATGAATATAAAAATGATCATTGCAATGATGATAATGATGGTAATAATGATATTGATGACAATTATATTAACAACGAAAATTATATTGATGGTATTGATAACCATGATGATAATGATAGCAATGTTATTGACAATATAGTGATAATCATCATAAAGATAATCATCATAGCAAAACCATTGACAACGATCATTATTGCTATAACGATAGTGATAGCTATATCAATATCCTTTCATTCTAATAATCATAACGACGATAATGATAACCATGACAATGAGGTTAGAAAAATAATACACGATAACCACAATATCTCCAATAATGATCCTACCAAAAGACAATATCAGTAACGATGATAGTTAAAGTTTTACTTAACAAAATTCATAGTCAGTAACAACAAAAGCCTTGAATCACTGTCACCCAGAATATGTTCTTTTCTTTCCACACAGAAGTGTCTTATTCCCGCGCTAGTCATTGTCCTAAAAAAACGACACATGAAGCTTGATGAGGTAAGTAGTTCTTCTTTTGGTATTTTGTTTTCATAAGATAGCGTTTCGACCTTTTTTTTTCATTGTTTTCTTTTGCTTTTCATTCCTTTTTTATTTTTTGCTTTTGTTGCTTGATATACGGATAGATTATTTGTATTTTTCTTGTATATATCTTTGAAACAGGTAATATGTGTAAGTGAAATATTTAAGGGACATGTGTGTAACTGTTCATTAATTTTGGCGGAACAGCTTTTTACAATTCAAAATTCTGAACTATGTGCAGGTTATTAAATTCTGAACGGTGATGTACCGTAATATTATCTGATAAAAAAAGATATATAATCTATATAAGTCGGACTTCAATAACTTCTCTGAAACGTATTTTTGTCATCACAGGAAATAATGAAATGATGATGATGATAATGATAACATAATAATAATAATGATAATAATAGTAATAATGATAACATAATAATAATTGATAATAATAGTAATAATGATAACATAATAATGATAATGATAATAATAGTAATGATAACAATAATAATGATAATGGTAATGATAACATTAAGAACGATAATAATAATCATGGTAACAATAATAATGGTAATAACGATAATGATAGATGTAATAATGATAATGAAAGTAACACTGATAATATCAGTATTAGTATAGATAATAATGAAAATTATCAATAAAATAATGACAATGAGAATAATAATGATGATATTAATAATTGTACCGATGATAATAGATGATAAAAAATAATGAAAACAATGATAATGACAATTAGAATAATAATGATGATATCAATAATCATACCGATGATAATAGATGATAAAAAATAATGAACACAATGATAAAGATAAAATAACAAGAATACTGCACCACCAGAACGCGGGCCAGGACAGCGACGGCGATGAGCGCGCGCCCTCCTTTATCCCGTCCAACGACGTCGGGGGCGCCAGGAGGGTGTCGGAGTTGCCACCGACGTCCATGTTCCCTCTGCATGTCTCCAGGACGCGGCTAGACAAGGATGACTCGACGGAGAGCGACGAGATGGCTGGTAAGACTCGAAATAGTCGTTCGACGGGCTATCTTGTTTCTTGTTTTTTTTGTGTGTGTGCATAGTGGCAATTTGTGATTTTTTTTTCTTCTTCTTCTTCTCACGATCGGTTTCGTTTCGTGTTGCGAGTCCTTTGGAATTTTTTTTTATGATTTCGACGCTATTTTTAACCTTTTGGTGTAGGAGAGCCGTCGCTGGCGTGTCCTCTGGAGCCACAGCATCAAGGGAAGGTTCTCCTCAACGCAGAAGTATCGCTGTCTGTCGATACGGTCTTCTCTCTTCTCTTTCGTCAGGACCAGTTCATGATAGACGTCTTTGCGGCGAAGAAAACGACAGGTGAGGTGACAGGCAATGCAAATTGGCATGGAGGAGAGTAAGATCACGTGGCGCTTGAATTGAAATATTTCTTTTGTCGTGGCGAAGATGGAATTGAGAGATTGGGGATGATTGGTTGAGTGCAACATGTTCGAAAAAAAGCATTGTTGCATTTCAGATAATCATCATCGCCTGTCATTTATCTAATAACCATCAATACATGGTAACCTTTCACCAGTCATCACCATCTTCGTTTTGATGACTCGGACGGTGATAATATACCGCCTTTAAAAAAAAAGAAAAGGCTAATGAGATCCTAGCCCTGTCTCGCCTGCAGACGTGACATATAGCGCGTGGCAAGACCAGGAAGGAGAGCCGAGCACCCGCACCCTCACCTACAACATGGCGCTCTCCCTGTCAACTATAGGAGCGAAAGCATCTTTCGTGAAGGAATCGCAGGTGAGGTCACCGCGGGTGCACTTGGCATACTTCGCGTCATTCACATATTTCCTAATTCACAATAACATTTATTTCTATTGATTTATTTTTTTGTTTGTTTGTTTTTCGCAGGTCATAAAGACCTACTGCCTTTCCATAATAGTCAAAGATACCAGAAAAAGGTAATTTTATCATATCCTATTCAAGAGCTGTTTTTCTCTTTCCCATTTGGCTGACACAGACACTGCTGGCAAGTCAGCCAGGGCAAGTGTATGTGGTTGAGACGGATGCCGTGAACTCGGGCATCCCCTATGCCGACGCCTTCTCCGTCTTTAACCACTACTGCATCACCAGGAAGACTAACGACAGGACACACATCCGCGTCTGGTCCATTATTAAATACAAAAAGCAAGTGTGGGGATTCGTGAAAGGTCAGTGCCAACAACTACCTACCCACGGGTTAAATTATTACAATAAAATACAGTAGGGTCGTCTGAGGTAGAGTCAAATGTAGCTAAACAAATGAACATGCTTAGATGCAGTTTAATAGATAATAATTTTCAGCTACAGTTCAGTAGACCAAAAAGCTGGTTCATAGTTCAATATGAAAACTTTTTATTTAATCAAACGGAAAAAATAGCACTTAGAAAACTCAGGCTCATCTACAAGACTTAAGTGGAACTCGTCATCGCTAGACTCGCCCTGTTATGAATTGAATGCAATGTCATATAAGCACCATATTATTACATGGGTTTTAGGAACTCGTCCGACGCATATTTGTAAGCCACGTTAAGGGTCAAGAGTCGGAGATCAGCAGATACGAAGATAATGGAGGAGATGAGGTTAATGTATTAT
>NW_028234425.1:31381846-31384346 GCF_977035675.1 Penaeus japonicus | reverse complement strand
AGCCAATAATAAATACAACAACAACAATAAAAATGGTAATAGAAATAGTTATCATGATACAAAACATAATGCCAATAATGAAAATAATGATAGAAGTTCCCATAGTGAATCTGAGGCTCTTCTCCCTCCTCTCGGTGCCGGTGTATAAGCGACCTCAGGTGATTTGTTTACATTGTGCCAGATGACCTGAGTGGGAGCAGGCGTTTGTCTTGGGTCACGTTCAGATTGACCTCATCTCTCCGTTAGAACTTGGCGTAACGTGAGTAGAATGAGTTAAATGAGGGGTTGAAGTGTTAGTTGTGTGGTTATAAGTTTGTTTACGAGTTGGTAAGGAAAAAAAATGTGTAGGTCGTATGAAAAAAGTTGAGTGTTGCGGTTAGTCATAATAGGATAATTTGTGCCTTTTCAATAATGTGTTATGAAGGCATTGGGATAAGGGTTAGAAAAATGATGATATATATTGACGTAAAGGATAAAGGATTGTATTGTTGCACGGAGAGAGAGGAAGAGGAAGTGGGTGTGTTCGGGTTGAATCTGTGACCTTTTGCCAGTTCGGGAGTATTGTGTCTTAAGTGTATGTTATTGGCTGTTCTGAAGTGATATAGTGATGTATGTTATATTCATCTAATGGATTTGATTATTTGATTTATTAGATTTTAGGCTTGTCTGGTATGTCGTGAAAAGAGGGTTGATTCTTTGGCTTACTGGAATATTACTTGTTTCATTAATGATAGGCTTTTGTTTTTTATTTCAATTATGTATATATATGTATATATATATATATATATATATATATATATATATATATATATATATATATATATATATATATATATATATATATATATATTGTATTTGCTACTTGGTGCATTACCACTGATTAATTGAGTATAAATTTATATTTTATATCTTCAAGAAGTTAAATGAATAATGAATCTGATATTTGATTATAGATTGATTATAGTATAGAGTGAACAATGGAATGTACTTGTATTTTATAGTTGCAAATTGTTAATAAGTTTCTTTTGTATTGTCATTCAATCCATTTGCAGAAAATATAATTGAAATCATAAGTTGATGGGGGGATATGCAAGTATCATAACTAAGATTTATGTATTGTAATTATTTGTAAATAATGTTTATATTTCTGTAACTTTATAAAAAAATTAACTAACTTGATAGTGAACACAAAGAAAATAATATATAATGATGACACAGGGAATAATGTTAACCCGTTAATTCAAGAGATACATGTCAACAGTATCAGTCTTTCATCAGGGTGGCATTTAAATGGCCTTGGCAACAGATGGCAAAACGTCCATATTGTGCAAAATACCAGATGTGTATTTATAGAATTGGGTGCTAATGATAATGGTAATAGTAATTATAAACCTGGTAGGGCACTGGTAGGGTTCTCAGGAAAGTATACCCGCACTGAGTGGTGTCAGTTCTGTGATAGGTCCAAATGACGCCAGAGTGCCGTCTCCAGGGCAGCTCATCACACCAGTAGAAGAGAACAGATAGAGACCACTATAGGCAGTGCAAGGTCTGCGGCGACCATGATATGATAAAGAGGATCCAGACTATGTGCTCAGAGTATGGAGTACCTCCTTTTCTGGATATCTGCTTTGAGCACTCCATGCTTGTGTAGCTAAGTTCACATGCAGCCCATATGTCTCAGTGTTCCTGGCCATAGTAAAAGTTCTTGCGCAAGTATATATTCATAATTGTTGTCTCTTAGTGGAGCGACCATTGCAACAGATGTTTAAGTACCTTCCTTGGCTAGGATTTGAACCCACTGTATAATTGTTTTTCAGGCAGTTAAATATTTGAACCAATTGTTTTTTGTGCAAATTTCCTTATTAACAAGTTACTGATGTTGGCACCTGGGGATGGGATATTTCATGTTACTGTCCTCAGTTAAATATTCAGGATATTTAGAATTTAGTGAAATAGTGAAGCAACATGTAGGCATCACAGTAATGTATCTATTAAACTGCATTAAATTTCTACTGTAGCAAATATCTACATACACACAAATTACCGATGTATGCAGCATTAAGTAGCTAACTGAGGAGAGGTCCAGGAGCACTAGTGCTTTCCCTGAACTAGAAAGAGATATAATCTTGATTTATCTAGGGCTAAGCTAAGGTTGGGTTAGATTTATGGTTATTTATTTATTTATTTAGTTTGTTACTTTAAAAAACTTCATGGGGGTTATGGAACTTTAAGTGTAGGCAAGGTTTTGAATTGAAGTTTGATTGCACAGAATACTGTTTACATGGTGCATAAGCAAGTAGTATTATCTGTCAGAGTTGTATGTGCAACATTGAAAAAAGTAAATAATTGCTTGTCAATAAAAGTTGGGGTCTGAATCTTTGCTAAAGTTTCACATTTTCTTTGCTTTCTTCATACACACCCCAACTATCTTACAAACAAATTAAGTTATTAACATTTGTTGGCATGTATAAAGCTGTTAGAATAAAACAGTAAAGGAAGG
>NW_028234425.1:31364346-31369346 GCF_977035675.1 Penaeus japonicus | reverse complement strand
CTTGAAATAATGGGTCTCTGATCAATAGTTTTAAGGTATTTTTTGTTATTTATTTAAGAGAGATTACCCTTTTGTGATGATATTTGTCTGTAGATGATAAGGTGATATTTAAAAAAAAAGATTAACTTTGTGGTCTACTTCAATATTTTCGCCTGTTTTCCCCCCTTTGTTGTTTATTACTGTTTTATTGAATATCATTGCTAATTACAAAAAGATATTTGATGAATTGTTATTGTCTTTTTTTTGTCTTGTGGGTTATAGGCTACATCCACAGACAGAATGCGTAAAAACTATGTAACAGGATTAACTTTTCAGGAAACTTAATCCGAGTTACTCCCACACATGGTGCAACACATTGAAGTGGACTTGTTTTTAATATGTTTCAGAACTGGCTTGTAAACAATAATCAGTAATATGTACTGAATTGTTATTTTTATATTTTCTGTACACTGTTTAGAAGTAATGAACCACCATATTGTCATAGAACTCACAACAGCAGGCATTCTTACAAAGATAAAACCATTTATAGCATCATCATTATAAAATAAAAAATATTATTGGAATATTGTTTTTAATCAGATTCCTAGTATTTATTTGAAGGGAGGTAAGACCAAGCAAAGTTGTGTCTAAAGTGGTAAAAACTGTTGAAAAATCGTCTCTCATAGCGGAGAGAATTTTGAAGTAATGAATAAACTGTTACTGCTATAAGGGGTTATTAGTAGTTAATAGGAATCAAGTATGTTTGATAGTGAGTATAAACAATGTGTACGCCTACACCCAAAATGCAGAAGGATAGATGTAAATCACAAGTAAAATTAAATCATGTACTACTTACATATAAATGATTAAGAGACACTTATAATAACTTTCTGTCATCTTCGGGTAATTTTAACATAAAAATCTTCTTAATACTAGATTTGAATATAAAAAAACAGATTTTTAATTCATTATCTATCACTTATTATTACATGTTTTTGAAACCAAATTAATTATTGTTGGACTAGGCTATTTTACAGTGTTTGATTGTGCCTTGAATCTTAGTCAATCACTAATCAGATAATTTTGATTTAGAGATGTTCATGGGTTAAGGTTAATTTTTATCTAGACATTGTGTTTGCTTATATATTCAGGGAAAATGAATAATTCCCAAGTTCAGATTAAACGTTGAGAAAAAGATCTAGCTACTATTTTTTTTCTATTCCAATGCTTAGACTCAAAAGTGTTCTAAGTAAAAAAATATGAAATTACCAAAAATACTTGTCACAGTGTTTTTCCATTATGATTCTTTGATGAATAATAATGAATGTGTCCTTTGTCGGAGGTCATAACATCAAAGACTCCACGATTCCTTATATAATATGTTTGGTACTCCAAAATCGTGCATTCAGTACTTATGCCACAAAAATGAATATCTTGTGTGTGTAGCCTAGGAATCAGCCAGGCAGCTTCCCTCACACCCTGCACGCGATTTCCGACGTTCGGAAACTACAGCGTATGGATCTTTTTGTCTTGCCACCCCGTCGCCGATTGCTATTAAAACTGTTGTTACTTCGTGTTATATGAGCGTTATAATCCGCGGACTAAGAATCCTGCGGCGGGTGTGATATGCCCTTCCTCCCTCCACACTGGCGTCTTTGCCTTTCCATCCCTACTCCCTCCTCTACTTCTATTTCTTCCATATTTTGAAACTGGGCTTACCCCCCACCCCCACCCCCTACACCTACATGTGTTTCCCCGCTGTCTCCCTCCCATTCGCTCTCTTCTTCGTATTTTAAACTGGATGTACCCCCCCTCTCTTTCTCTCTCTCTCTCTCTCTCTCTCTCTCTCTCTCTCTCTCTCTCTCTCTCTCTCTCTCTCTCTCTCTCTCTCTCTCTCTCTCTCTCTCTCTTCTCTCTCTCTCTCTCTCTCTCTCTCTCTCTCTCTCTCTCTCTCTCTCTCTCTCTCTCTCTCTCTCTCTCTTCCTCTCTCTCTCCCTATTTCTCTCTCTCTCTCTCTCTCTCTCTCTTCCTCTCTCTCTCCCTATTTCTCTCTCTCTCTCTCTCTCTCTCTCTCTCTCTCTCTCTCTCTCTCTCTCTCTCTCTCTCTCTCTCTCTCTCTCTCTCTCTCTCTTTCTCTTTCTCTTTCTTTCGCTCTCTCGCGTTTTCTTTCATTATTTTCGTTTTGGTTACAATTTACAGACATATTATTGTCATTATTTATTTTTACAGACTAAAGGAAACATATTCCATGATCCCTGCTTTAAAGTCTAACCGTACATATTGTACAGAGTATACAATTATATATCCCATTTTATATATAACTATAAAGGATAATGTTACCTATCTGTGTATCTTATTCATACATGTACTTTACCTTTGAATCTTTATGAGGAGTAAGCCTCTACATTAAAGATGCATATGAATTCATTTCACTGTCGCTGGCAGAGTGCCGTGTAAGAACGAGGTTCCTCTAGTCCTCTAGATCCACTCTTCTTGTGGTGTGCACAGCTCGTCCTCCCGATAGTCTCATTGGTTGCAGGTTGCAGGTTGCAGGTCGGGGGACATCTTGGCGATGAATTCGATACATCGTCGTCAAGCCAGCCACGTATCTCCTGTTAATTGGGTGGCTTGGTGTCCTGCTTTCGATAATCCTCTTCGCTCTTGTATTTTCTCGAGTATATTAAGGGTTGTAGTGTTTTGTTCCTCCTCAGGCGAGGCTTGGGAACTCTATTGTTGATCGAATATGTACCTTGTAAAAGAGCTGCTTTCCTTTGCCTTCAAGTAATCAACTGATTCTTCTGAAGGATGCAAGTTTCTGCGAAGCCCTTCTCGCTAGGGTTTTGGTTCTCGAAGGTCTTTTTTTTGTCGGAGATGGTTCCCAGAATTTCCATTTCCTGACGTGGGGTGATTGTATTACCATTAAAGTTTACTTTGACGTCACTGTCAGATCTCTCGATGGCCGTGAGCTGGGCTTCACCCCCCCACCCCCCACCTTGGTATTTGTCATTAATCCTTGCTATTGCGTTTCTTGCTTTATGGACTTACAGCTGATGGACAAAGGGCCATCATCTACAAGGATTTGGCTCCGGGGTTAAAGTGAAGCAAATCGTTAAGGAAGATGTTCCTGATCAGAGGGCCCAGTATGCGCCTGCCTTTATGTTATATTCGGCAGTTTTACATTTAAGACTACTCTCATCTGCCTGTCATCTAGATAGTGTTTGTTGAGAGTGTCTAAGAGTCTGCTTTCGGTGCCGTAGCATTTTACTTTTTCCAAGTGAACCGAAATGTCATTCCGTGTTCCCTTAATGAACAAAGCAAGAACCCAAGTACATTAGTCTCGGTCTAACGCATTCTGTCGTCATTTGCAGCTGCAGGTCGGCAGCAGAATGGTTCTAACGGAAACCAAATTGTCGGGTTACCAGTAGCTGATTTTTGTTGAGGTGGTCTGTCAGGGTGAAACGATTATTTTGTCTAGTTTCTTACTGATGACTGACAGGAATGATATTGGGCGGTAATTCTTTGGACACGACTTACCCACCCCCCTTTCTATCTATCTATCTCTATCTTCCTCCCTTTCCCTCTCTCTCTTTTTAATTTTATTTAACTTCTTAGAATATAGTTATTCTACTCAAGCACCAGATATGTACTAAAAAATTATATAGCTTTAAAATGTGTTACACATTTATACTAATCAAAGATATACGTTGGTGTAGCTAAAAAGGATACATGAAATATGACTAGCCAGTGTCATACCGCTGTAATGTCTCTAGTTGAAGTGAATTAGTTTGCTGGGCTAAAATGTTTCACATTCTCGTATATCTCATAAAGAAAAGTCCCGTCTGCATCTGTCCGGTGCGGAAATGACTAGAAATGCGTCTATGGTTCATTTTCTCGTGCCTTCATTTCCATTAGTCGTTGGGTTCTGTTCTGTAAAACATCAAGTAGAGCAGAATGAGATGGTGGGCGGACTTGTGAATTGTAAATTACAGCCCATTCTTTGCTATTAAGTAGAAGAACAATGTGACGTATACAGGCCAGTTATCTTACTGCATCTTTGGCTAATTCTTTAACATGAATGTTAAATTTTTGTCGGATGGGTACATTAATTTTCAGGTAGGTACCGTCTAGATATAACCATTGCCTTTTTCTGGTGCCAATGTGACTTACCATTTACCGCCCCGTGAGATAACATGGTTTAGTGTATTGTTTATGTGTTTGACTGCGTTTATTCGATTACTAGTATCGCAGCTGAATGTCAGGGGTGTAGTCATCAGCATAAGCTTAAGCTTCAGGGATGAGTTGTATGACATTGAAATATACGTTCCACAGATATGGACCGATGACACTGCCCTGTGGCATGCTGACTTGAATTAGATATTCGCTGGAAGCTGTAGACCTGACTGCCTTGTACTAAATGAATGTTTTTTCAAAAGTCATTCTGTTTAGAAGATTTTTTTTCCAAATAACTTTCCCAAACTCAAGAGGAATGAAATCGAATGGTATTTCTGCGGCTTTGGTTTGCTTTCTTCCATATATCAGGCTATTTTCTGCTCGGAGGAGTGAAACAGGAGGAGCAACAATCTGTCGGGCACACTTGTGAAGAGTGTGAAGGCTGATTTTGTCGGGTCATGCGGCCCTCTGAACATCAACTTCACTTAGATGTTGCATGACCTCTGCTTCAATATTTACGATAGTGCAGAGCTTTGAGTGAGCCTGAGTAGTCGGTCAGGATCTTGAAGTGCCATCATCTCAAAGAAGAAGGAAGCAAAGAGTTCAACCTTCTCCCTGCTGGAAGTTGCAACTGACCCATCAGGATTGTTTGAGAAGGGGATTCAATCGTTAGGTTCAAACCCTTGTTATTACTTAACACAGCTCCACCAGGCTTTGCTTCCATTACCCATTTCTGGCCAGTTTTCGTTCTCCTACAAGCCATAACATGGAGATATCCGTTTCCTTGAGTGGGATGGCGTTTATAACGATCCCAAGCCCCCATATACTTGCCAGCTGCGATTCTACAGTTA
>NW_028234425.1:31356846-31359346 GCF_977035675.1 Penaeus japonicus | reverse complement strand
ATAGAAGTAAAAATAATCATGATGATGGTAATGATGACAATGAGACTGATTATATGAATTATACCAATAGTAATAGTAATGACAAGAATAATGCTTACAGATAATGATGTTAATGGTAACAATAATAATGATGACAGCGATGGTAATCAAGTTATGCTGGTAATATTAATAGTAATGATAATAAAATTAATGATACAAAATAAGATCACCATTAATGTAAAGGATGATGATTAAAACAACAGTATAGTAATAATCCGTCTGATAATGTCAATATTGCTTATCGCAACAACAAGAAAACAAACAAAATCAACAACAATATTGGCAATAATCCAATGATAATAATAGTGATACTGATAGTAATAATTGTGACGCGATTAGCCCACTATTACCAATATTAACAAAAACAGACAAATCTTTAACGAAATAAATAAAAAGAATCAAAAGATGGTATCCCTAAATTTCCTCTGTCTCGGCGCATGCGCAATGGCGGACGAAATAAGAGTTCAAACTATCCCTCCGTCTCAATCCTCGTTGCTAAGTGACAGTGGTAATATAGTCAGAAATTTCAAATGAAGATTTTTACAACCTCAAGTGAGTCACCCCACGACACAGAAATAGTTTAATACGAAGCAAAGTGGTACAAGGGTATCATGGCAGTCGATTTTTTGTAAGTTATAATGACGATGAGAAATGTTTGGATAGTAATGAAGGGAGTGATATAGAACTAGCGTTAGTGATGATGATTATAACATGATATGCTCCTACCAACAATAATGATCATGATGAAAAAAAAGGATAAAAGGTTGCCACATGATCAACATCATTGCAAATAGAAGTAAAAGACACAACGGTAGTAGCAACATTAATCAAATCAATTTGATAAATGTAATTAAAATTACTGTAAGGTATATTATGATATTATTAAAACAAGTAATGACAACACTTGCAATTATGAAAAAAAACATATGTTATTGAAAATATAAGGTATGAGAACAATGTTACACAAACTACAGTACTAAAAGTGATAGATATAATAATGATAATATCAAGTTTATCAAAGACATATCCAATAGCAATATTACGAACAATGATAAACAAAATGATGAAAACAACCGTTATGATAATAGCCATGCTAATTACGATTATACCCAGCAATTGTTACGCCAAAAGATAACAGTGATTGAATGCAGTACAATTTTAAAAGTAATTCTTAATGTAATTCTCAAGTAATAATGATAAAAATCATGATGATTATAATGATAATGGTGAGCATAGTGATACCAGTAGTAGAAGTACCATTACTATCACCACCGCTACCAATACTACTGCTGCTGAAGCTATTAATAACGATGACGATAATAATAAAGAAGATAAAACGGACTTATTTAGCTTGCATAGTTAGGAAAAGTGGGTAAAGACCAATACAAGATGTGCAGGGTACAGTGAAGTGCAATGAAGACCACATTTGAAGTAAGTTGATTTGAAGTTTGAGGGTTTCGGGACATTGCAAAATGATTACCCTGCAGATTTATTTCTAATTGATGACCTTGCAGATGCAATTCTAATTGATTATCTTGTGGGTTTATTTCCTTCTAGATTTATTTCTAATGGATTAGCTTGCAGATTTATTTCTAGTGGAATACTATCTAGATTTATTTCTAATGGAATACCTTTTGTATTTATTTCTTGTGGAATACCTTTTATATTTCTTGTGGAATACCTTTTGTATTTATTTCTTGTGGAATACCTTTTATATTTATTTCTTGTGGAATACCTTTTATATTTATTTCTTGTGGAATACCTTTTATATTTATTTCTTGTGGAATACCTTTTATATTTATTTCTTGTGGAATACATTTTATATTTATAACTTTGTGGAATACCTTTTATATTTATTTCTAGTGGAATACCTTTTATATTCATTTCTTGTGGAATACCTTTTATATTTATTTCTTGTGGAATACTTTGTGGATTTATTTCCGATGGAATACCTTGTGGATTTTTTCTAATTTAATACATTGTAGATTTATTTCTAATGGAAAACCTTGTAGATGGGATGTAGGAAACAGTAAAACGGGCCCGGAAACTTATTGACAACGTAAGAAAGAGCAAAAACGAACGTAAACTAATGCAGAGAGGCAATGCTGTTTGGAAGCAAGACAGAGATCCGATAGATTTAGTCTGGCCTGATAGAAATGGAGTGAGATTTGAAGGAATAACGTTTTGGATAAAACCGCTATTTGCTCTTGATTTTCAGCACTATCCTCCTAATAATGATGTTTATAAACGATCTGCGGTATTTTTTCTAAAGTCATTGAATATGATTGATGGGTATGTTCTTGTATGAATATCAAATGGCTATTAATACGAAATTGATGGCTTTGTTATGTACAATATTATGTGTAATTTATTTTGAGCTATGATAAGAACTTGATGGAAGTACACTTTATGTGCAGTGTAGCAACTTGATATAAGTGCAATTTATATGCAATAATAGCAA
>NW_028234425.1:31334346-31336846 GCF_977035675.1 Penaeus japonicus | reverse complement strand
AGACAGTCTTTTAATTCATGTATTTTATCATATATATATATATATATATATATATATATATATATATGCATATATATATATATATATATATATATATATATATATATATATATATATATATATATATATATATATATGTATATTAAACTTATCGAATGATCTCTCTGTCTATCTAGATGTATGTAACACGAAATTCATTCGACTAAATTCAAATTAAGAACAAGTAAACACATACCACTTTCCCTGCACACGCCCACACACAAGCAGTGACAACAAACAAAATTAGACGCGCGATAACAACCGCAGCTGAAATCTGATTAAAGAAAACTCAGCTGAAATCAGTAACTCAGGATGCTTGTCGGACAACCGATATACGAACCAGTCAGCAGCTGACGAAGGGGGTGCGGGGGACTGAATAATACATACTCTTTGTGTTGTATCTATGTGAAGACATTCATATTCACACATCCACGTCCATCCACGCCCACACACACACACACACACACACACACACACACACACACACACACACACACACACACACACACACACACACACACACACACACACACACACACACACACACACACACACACACACACAAACACACACATATATATATATATATATTTTTAATATATATATAGATATTATATATATATACGTATATATATATATATATATATATATATATATATTATATATATATATATATATATACATATACATTTTATATATAAATATATACATATAATATACATTCACAACGTGTGTGTATATATATATAGATATACAATAATATATAAATCATATATATATATATATATTATATCTTTATTATATATATATATATTTATTATAGATGTATGTATGTATACCACAATTACACACACACACACACACATGTGTGTGTGTGTGTGTCTGTGAGTGTATGTGTGTGTAATATAAATATATATAAACCTTGTGTGTGCGCAGACTGGTTAGTGGACAAACAGAAGATACATATGACTAAAATTGACAAACAGAAGAGAGACATCTACAATGACGGATGTGGAGATAGACAAGAATGCAGATAATTAGAAATAGAGATACAGAGGTCGGTAGAATGCCTAGATCCCGGATTTCGAAGCTCGCGGTTTGTTTATATCAGCGGCCGCCGTCACGACCGTCGTCTCACGAATGTTTATTATCGATTCTGTCGCTCGGTAACACAATGCTGTACGAATGTGTAGTAGAGATGCGCCATAAACAACCGACAGCATTAAAGCTTATCGATGGAGTATCTTGCGTCCTTGGTGAATGACCACAGCTTCAAAAGGCAATAGGCGCTGCGTGATGACAGCAATGCTACCGTCTTATGCTTTGACATGTATGGATATGTCGCTTTTTTATATAGGAGTGCCTAACTAGATATTTTGCAGGACTGTCTTCACCGCTGTTTTAGGAATAGCATGTGAACTATCGTTGCGTTCCATTGTGAAGAGAGAAAATAGAAAAGGGTCGATATTCAATAATTTCACGCTAGTCAAGGAGCCAATCACGTACGAGACAGGAAAAGGTTACGATAAATTTACCAAGACTGGCCTTTCGCATTCAACCTATGCGTCTTTCACTCTATACCTTTGTGTGTGCGAAAGAGCTAGTCTTGCGCAGTGGATTTCTAACTGCGAAATGGAATGAAAAATAAACTAAAACAAACTTACGACTCTCTTGCATGGTTGATTATTGAATGCACGCGAGTTAGAGTAAACACATAATTTCCTTAACTAAACGTCTTAATGTTATTATATCATTAGTATCAACAAGGTTTCTCATGGATAATGATAACTTAAGATAAATATTGTAACATTCAAATGAGCCTAAAAAAATGTTTCCAACAATACAAACGAAACATAAAACAGAAACAAAATACAGAAGAAAGAAACCAGCAATATGTTATTATCATCTCCTCTTTTGAGTTGAATTCGCGAAGAAACGGAATGAAGTTTCATCAGATAAATTACGAAAACAATTCAAAGTCAATCTTGTCCTCCCGCCGGCTGAATTACCCGGAATTAAAGGCATTACTTCCACTTTATAGGGAAATACGTCTCGACTTTCTTTTTCCCCCGAACGAGACTCTCTAACGACGTTCAAGGTGTTGGAGGGAAATAAAAGTCTCACTGATCTGTTCGTGACTTGAGACTTGATTGTGGTTAGATGTTAAGTGAAAAGAAGCCTTTTTCCGGTGTAGAATGGGGTTTATTTAATTGAGTTCATGCATAAATATTGCTAGCAAATTTGAATATGTAGGGGCGAGATTCATACCGTTAGATTAGTGTTTGATTCAGTGATCGTATACCAAGTCTTTCGTATGTCTTTATTAGGATTTAATCTTGATTCAATTATTACTACCTAGAACCTATGGAAAACATTATAGTGATTATATTGATACACGTAATGCTATGATGATCTGTATGTGAGCATGATTTTTTAATCTTCCGGAATAAATTAATGTTAG
>NW_028234425.1:31321846-31329346 GCF_977035675.1 Penaeus japonicus | reverse complement strand
CACGCCGTCACGAAAGACGAGTCATGTCATGAGCTCTGACATGGCATAAGGAGCAGAGAGGTCGGCGGGCGGGTTCAGATGCATGATTCACTGATTCATCGTTTCCCATGATGAATATGAAGACTTGGAGACAGAAAACAGTGTTGATCTTGTTTCGTTGAGAGAGAGAGAGAGAGAGAGAGAGAGAGAGAGAGAGAGAGAGAGAGAGAGAGAGTAAGAGAGAGAGAGAGAGTAAGAGAGAGAGCGAGAGAGTGAGAGAGGGAAAGATATATATATATATGTATATATATACATATATATGTATATGTATATATATATATACATATGTATATATACATATATATGTATATATATACATATATATATATACATATGTGTATATATATATATATATATATATATATATATATATATACATATGTGTATATATATATATACATATTATATATATACATGTTTATACATAATATTATATATATATATATATATATATATATATATATATATATATATATATATATAAAGAGAGAGAGAGAGAGAGAGAGAGAGAGAGAGAGAGAGAGAGAGAGAGAGAGAGATTGAGAGAGAAAGAGAAACAGAGTCAATCAATTTGCATGAGAGAATTCAGATTCAATACAAAAAAGTGGCATCTAATACACCTATACATACCATACATATTAGTATCCAGATATCAGTTACGCATTGGAAAATATACCTCCCCACTACCTTCACAAACGGGTTAGGTTAGGTTAGCTTTAAAAGAGAGATCTCGCTCTCGGTTCTTGTCTGAACAATAGTAAAGGTTTAACTTCGTAAATCTCTCCTCTGTTGTTCGAGAACACGTATTTTAGTTTATTTTTATTATCGTTTTTTTTTATCTTTTTATCATGTATTATTCTATCTTTTATATTCTTGTAGCTAACATACTAGAGTTCATAAACAGCATCGTAAGATGATTAAACGCGGCGATTTTCACTCCCGAGGGACGATTTACATATAAACTACCTGTTTGCGTAACATATCGTATTGTTTATTCCTATAGAATGTACCTGTTTGCGTAACATATCGTATTGTTTATTCCTATAGAACGTACCTGTTTGTGTAACATAACGTATTTTTTATTCCTACAGAACGTACCTGTTTGTGAAACACATCGTATTGTTTATTCCTATAGAACGTATCTGTTTATGTAACATATCGTACTGTCTATTCCTATAGAACATACCTGTTTGCGTAACATATCGTACTGTCTATTCCTATAGAACATACCTGTTTGCGTAACATATCGTACTGTCTATTCCTATAGAACGTACCTATCCAACCGGACGACCTAAACCGGCCAGTTCCGGGTGCTGATCAATAACCCTTCTGAGCGGTCTCTTCTCTAAGTGGTTAGTTATTCACAGACTGTTATATATAGTGTCTTTGCCTGCATTATAACGCGTATTCGGTTAAGTGGACTTATATGCGAGGACGGTTGTGCCTGAATGTATGTCGTGTTTATGAGTAGAGTGGAAGGTGAGAGATGTATGGTGATGGTTATAGTGGAGGTGAGTGATGTATGGTAATGAATGGTGTTAAGGGTGGGTGATGGATTGTAACAGATATAGTAAATGGTGAGTGGTATATAGTGATGAATATAGTGAAGAATGGGTGATGTGCAGTGATGAATATAGCGAAGGGTGAATGACCCTAAGTGATGAATATAGTGAAGATAAATATAGTGAGTAATTTATAGTAATGAATATACGAGTAAAAGTGCATATAAATGTATTAGGTTATTATGTTACGGATAACAGCATTTGCGCAATTGAAGGTGTGTGCCTGGGATTAATATTCAGGTCATAGTTGTGATAATGTTATCGTAATACTCAAAAAGATATACAGTACTAGGTAGGTAGATTTATCATGGGGGAAGAGCTGGATAATATGGTAATTATAAAGATGAATAAATATGATAAGAGAGAGGGAGAGAGAGAGAGAGAGAGAGAGAGAGAGAGAGAGAGAGAGAGAGAGAGAGAGAGAGAGAGAGAGAGAGAGAGAGAGAGAGAGAAAGAGAGAAAGAGAGAGAGAGAAAGGGGGATAGAAATTAAGAGAGAGGGAAATAGAAAGAGAGAGAAAAAGAGAAATAGAAAGATAGAGATGGAGATAGAGATAGAAATAGAAAGAAAAAGAGAAAGAGACAGAGAAAGTGAGAAAAGTGAGAGAAAATAGAAACTCAAAAACGTGATGCCATGAAACACTCGAAACGACCGACCTGAGAGATACAGACAACAGACGGGTGACTAGAGAGATCGATAGACAAAATCGATAGAGAAAACAGACAGACAGAAACGCAGAAAGTTTATCCCATTACTCATTCAAACACTCGTTTCGACAAAGCCCCCCACCCACTCCCCCCTCCCCCCCTCCCTAGGGATCGATAAGGGTTGTGAAGTGTTGAATAATGAGCTTGGCTTGATGGACAGTCAGGGAAGGACGGCCATTGTTGCCAGCAAGCCTGCGTTTGGTGGCTAATGCTCGACAATGATGATGCAAAGTTGCCGGCCCGCGGGATTGGTAACTGTGTTCACGGTGGCCTAGTTAGGAGAGGGGGTGAGGGGGAGAGGGGGTGAGGGGGAGAGAGAGAGAGAGAGAGAGAGAGAGAGAGAGAGAGAGAGAGAGAGAGAGAGAGAGAGAGAGAGAGAGAGAGAGAGAGACGAAAGATTGAAAGACGAGAGAGGGAGAGGAGAGAGAGAGAGAGACGAGAGAGAGGGGAGGGAGAGGGAGAGTGAGAGGAAGGAGAGAGAGAGGAGAGAGAGAGAGGAGAGAGAGTGAGAGGAGAGAGAGAGGGAGAGGTGAGAGAGAGAGAGAGATCGAGAGAGAGAGGGAGAGAGAGAGTGAAGGTAGAGAGTGGAGAGGATGAGATGAGAGTGAGAGAGAGAGAGAGTGTGAGAGAGAGAGAGGGGAGAGAGGGAGAGAGAGAGAGAGAGAGAGAGAGAGGAGACGAGAGAGAGAGAGAGAGAGAAAGAGAAGATAGAGAGAGAGAGAGAGAGAGAGGGAGCGAGGAGAGAGAGGAGAGAGAGGGCTGAAGAGAGGAGGAGAGAGAGAGGGAGAGAGAGAGGAAGAGAGAGAGAGAGAGAGAGTGATAGAGGAGAGGAGAGGAGAGAGAGAGCGAGGAGGGAGAGAGAAGAGGGAGAGAGAGAGAGAGAGAAGAGGGAGAGATAGAGAGAGAGCAGAGAGAGATGAGAGAGAGAGAGAGAGATAGAGGGAAGGGGGAGTGAGAGATGGGAGAGAGAGAGGGAGAGAGAGAGAGAGGGAGAGCGAGAGAAGAAGAGAGAGAGAGAGAGAGAGAGAGAGAGAGAGAGAGAGAGAGAGAGAGAGAGAGAGAGAGAGAGAGGGAAGGGCATACAGGCAAACGTATGTTCACTTCTTAGTTATCCTCCGAGTTATGTACCAGGAAAAAGGCCACACACAAAGTACGTATGGGTGACAGGATACTGTACGGTATACAAACGGTATACTTGATAGCCTCGTCGTGGGGGCATGATATATATACATATACATATACATACATATATATATATATAGTATATACGTATCCTAGTATATATAATATATATATATATAATATATATATATATATATATTTATATATATATTCATATATATGTTATATATATACATACATATATTCTATATATATAGATATTATTTTATTATATTTAGTATATTAATATATATATGTATGTATGTAATATATGAATACCATAATACATATACATATACAATATACATATACAGTAAACATGTACATGTATATATATATGATATTTATATAATATCTTTATATATATATATTATATATATATATAGATATATATAGAGAGGAGAGAGAGAGAGAGAGAGAGAGAGAGAGAGAGAGAGAGAGAGAGAGAGAGAGATAGGCGGAGAGAACGAATGAGAGCGTGTGCGAGAGAGAAAAAAAAGGAAAGCGACAGAATAAGGGAAAAAAGACTAGCAGGGAAAGACTAGTGACAGAAAAAAATTCACTGGCGACTGCAGTCCACCCTTAAAATTACCCAGCACCCTTTTTGGCCCCACTTGAATAGAACTCATTTCAAATTCATAAAGTACCTCATCCAAGTACTACGAGGGTTCAGTGGGACTCGGTTCCTCGTCGCGTCTCTGAGAGTTTTCCAAGCGACTCAGGAGGACCTGTTTACTCTTTCCTCTCCTCCTCCATTTCTCCCCCCCTCCTTTCTCCCCAATTCTTTGTCTGTTCTTCCCTTTTCCTTCTCCCATACCGTTTCCTCTCAACCTCCTACCCTCTCTTTACCTCACTCCTTCCTTCCCCTCTCCGCCCTTTTCGCCTTTCCCTCTTCACGTTTCCTTCTCCCATTTTTTCCTCCCCTTCTCCTTCCGTACTTCCACCTTCTTCCCTCCCTCCCCTTGCTCACCTCCCCTTCCTCCTCCAATCTGTCTTGTCCCCGCGTTTGCAACTTGATCGCTGCAAGAGTGACTCGTGTTTGTACAACAGGTTTTCACTCTCTCGTCCAACAACTCACTCCGTCGTCACTCGAGGGCCGGTTATCACGTCGACTGGGCGCCTGTACGCAAGGTCCCCCGCCGCTGCCGATGTCTCTCGCTCGACACCCTGTTCCCGAGGTCTTTGTTTATATCCTGAGACGCTTTGAAATTCATTCTATAGTTACCTGTTTCTGTATCAGAAACAAACGAAAAAGAAAGAAAGAAAGAAAGAAAGAAGGCAATATAGGATAGTCACGTTTCTCTCTTTTTTTTTTTTTTTTTTTTTTTTCTTTTTTTCTTTTTTTTACTAGTAATAGTAACTAGTTTTCAAAGGAAAAATATGATTTTTCTTACTCGGGTGCAAGTGTCTTTTTATACCTCGTGCGTGTTGCTGAATATTAAACACTTTTTTCGTATTTTTTCTATGTTGTAAATAATAATTATTGGTATTTATTGGGAAGATCATAGTTATTACCTCCTAAAATGTAAGCATACTGTTACCATGTCCTTTTTGAGCTGATTTATTCATGAGAGGAATGTATAAAAGGACGTAGAGAGAGAGAGAGAGAGGGAGAGGGAGAGGGAGAGGGAGAGGGAGAGGGAGAGGGAGAGGGAGAGGGAGAGGGAGAGAGAGAGTGAGAGAGAGAGTGAGAGAGAGAGAGAGAAGGGAGAGCGAGAGAGAGAGAGAGGAGAGAAGGGAAGAGGGAGAGGGAGAGGGAGAGGGAGAGGGAAGGGGTAGGAGAGAGTTGAGTGAGAGCTGAGAGTGAGTAGTGAGAGAGAGAGAGATGAGAGAGAGAGAGAGAAGAGAGATGGAGAGCCTTAGAGAGAGAGAAGACGAGAGAGAGAGAGAGAGAGAGAGATGAGAAGAGAGTAGAGAGAACAAGAGAAGAGAGAGAGAGAAAGTTAGTGAGAGGAAGAAGGAGAAGAGAAGAGAGGGAGAGGGGAAGAGGGAGAGGAAGAAGGGAGAGGGGAGAGGGAGAGATAGGAGAGAGAGAGAGAGGGAGGGAGAGAGAGAGAGAGAGAGAGAGAGAGAGAGAGAGAGATAGAGAGAGAGAGAGATAGAGAGAGAGAAGAGAGAGGAGCTAAGAGAGAAGAGCGAGAAGAGGAAGAGCGAGAGAAAGTACGAGCGAGAGAGAGACAGAGAGAGAGAGAAGAGAGAGAGGAGAGAGAGAGAGAGAGAGAGAGAGGAGAGAGAGAGAGAGAGAGAAAAGAGAGAAAGTGGGAGAGGAAGAGCGAGAGTGAGAGAGAGAGAGAGAGAGAGAGAGAGAGAGAGAGAGAGGGAGGGAGAGAGAGAGAGAGAGAGAGAGAGAGAGAGAGAGAGAGAGAAAGAGAGAGAGAGAGAGAGAAAGAGAAAGAGAGAGAGAGAGAGAGAGAGAGAGAGAGAGAGAGAGAGAGAGAGAGAGAGGAAGAGAGAACGAGATAATCATAAAGAGACGGAGAAAGAAAGAGATAAAGAGAGAGAGACAAAGAAAATTAAGAAAGACAACCAAGCAAAGGGAAAAAAAGCGACTCAGGAGAATGGGACGATCCTGAAGTACGTAGAAGAAGAGAAAAAAAGAAAGATAATAACGATGATCAGACACAAAGAAGTGAAAAAAAAAAACAGACATCCGCAGATACATGCGTGTATATTGCCATGTGCGTGTACATCCATATGTGTATGTATGTGTGTATGCATGTGTCTGTCTTCGCGTACTATCGGGAATTATATGATGGATGAATAGTGTTCTTTGAAACGGGCGATGAAGGCCAGTAATTTGCTTATTAGCCTGAGCATGAATACTTCATTCTTTAGCAAACAGAGCGTTCCATCTGTATTGCTTATTATTATTTTTTTCTCTCTCTCTTTCTTTCTCTTCTATTTTTCTCTTACCCCTCTCTACCTCTCCCCTCTCCCTTTCTATTCCTCCCCCTTCTCCTCCTCTATCTCTTCCTCTTCCTCCCTCCCTTCCCTTCCTCTCTATCCCTCTTCCTTCCTCTCCCTCGCTTCCATCTCTCCCTCTCTCTCCTTCTCCCTTCCTCTCCCTCTCTTCCCTCCTCTCTCCCTTTCCGGTTCCCTCGCTCTACTTCCCTTCCCTTTATCTCTCTTCCTTCCTTTCCTCTCTCACCCTCTCCATCTCTCCCTCTCTCACCCTCCTTATATCTCCCTCTCCCTCCCTTCCCGCCTCTCTCTCCCTTTCTTTCCCTCTTCCTCCCTTATCCCTTTTCTCTCCATTCCTTCCTTTCTCACTCCTTCTTTCCCTCTTCCTCCCTTCCCTCCTCCTCTCTCCCATCCCCCTCTCTCACTCCTTCTTTCCCTCTTCCTCCCTTCCCTCCTCCTCTCTCCCATCCCCCTCTCTCACTCCTTCTTTCCCTCTTCCTCCCTTCCCTCCTCCTCTCTCCCATCCCCCTCTCTCACTCCTTCTTTCCCTCTTCCTCCCTTCCCTCCTCCTCTCCCCCCTCCCCCCCCTTTCTCCCTTCCTCCCCCTTCCCCCCCCCCCTCCCCCCCTCCCCCCCCCTCTCCCTCTCCCCCTCCCCCCTCCCCCTCCCCCCCTCTCTCATCCCCCCCTCCCTCCCCCCCCTCCCCCTCCCTCCCTCCCCACCCCATCCAATCTCCCTCCCCCCATCCCCCCCATTCCCCCCCCCACCCCCCCCTCCCATCCCCCTCTCTCACTCCTTCCCTTCCCTCTTCCTCCCTTTCTCCCTTTTCTCTCCCTTCCTTCCTTTCTCACTCCTTCTTTCCCTCTTCCTCCCTTATCCCTTTTCTCTCCATTCCTTCCTTTCTCACTCCTTCTTTCCCTCTTCCTCCCTTCCCTCCTCCTCTCTCCCATCCCCCTCTCTCACTCCTTCTTTCCCTCTTCCCCCCTTTCTCCCTTTTCTCTCCCTTCCTTCCTTTCTCACTCCTTCTTTCCCTCTTCCTCTCTCCCATCCCCCTCTCTCACTCCTTCTTTCCCTCTTCCCCCCTTTATCCATTTTCTCTCCATTCCTTCCTTTCTCACTCCTTCTTTCCCT
>NW_028234425.1:31304346-31314346 GCF_977035675.1 Penaeus japonicus | reverse complement strand
ATCCTCTATTAGACGAGAAAAAAACCCTGATGATGAAAGTTTGGGTTCTTGCCTTCTGTCTTCTGAACTGCTTGACACGCCATCGGTCGACCTTGCTTTATGGGTCTTGCTGCTAATGTCTTTCAGCCATTGCCTTGTTTGAGCTTATTTATCTATTCTTAGGGGACTGTATTACTGTCGTTTGGGGAAACTATTTAAAGGGCGTTAATCATCTTAGGACAATAAAAGATAATGTTGATTTCGTTGGATGAGGCAATTTAAGAACGCGTAAAATCACAGACATATACACTTAATCCTTTGGGATTTATTATGTTGATATAGGATATGAGAGCACAGTAGTTCAATACCAATGGGAAGAAAATCCAAAATCCCCAAAATCCCAAAATATTACCTTACCTCTCAAAGGAATCTTTATGATATTATCAAAATCCAAAAAGGTTCGTTTGATGCTGCTGTTCATGCCATGCACAAAGAATGGAGCAAAACAAGAGAGAAGAGTGCCATTGTGGAGGTCAAAGCTGTGTCGGGGAGAAGTGCCAGGGCGAGGCACTAGGCCGTGAATACAGAGTGCCTGTTCCGAGGACCCACAGTGAGTGAGGAGGAGCCAAGGAGTCGAGTTATGAGGGCGGCCGAGGGAAGACGGGTGGCGGACCTCTCGCGTTTTTTTTAGGGGGAGGGGGGGCGAGTGGCTGTCAGTCAGTCTGTCTATTTGTCTGTCTCTGTTTCCTTGGTCGGGTGGCTGTCTGTTAGTCTGTCTCTGTTTCCTTGGTTGGGTAGATATCAGTCTATTTGTTTATATGTCTCTCTCTCTCTCTATCTCTCTCTCTCTCTCTCTCTCTCTCTCTCTCTCTCTCTCTCTCTCTCTCTCTCTCTCTCTCTTACTTTGGCCGGATGAGTGTCCTCTCTAGTTCTTTGGCTGTGTGTTTGTCTCTATTCGTTTTGTCTTTGTATATCTGTCAAGATCCTTGTATCTGTCTCTCTTTTTACATGTTTGTTCATCTCAATCTATATCGACAGACATATCTAAACAAAAACAAAAACTCAAGTATAGACAGACATCGCTAAAGAGGAGACATAATCACTTCTGTCGCCACTGTATAGGGATGGGGCATTTAAGCGCAGATCTTACCCCCCCCCCCCAACAAAGAAGAAAAACAAAACGAAAAAATACGAACGTGGATAAGTAAACGGCCCCTGTCTCAAGAACAGACAAACAAACAAACAAACAAAAACTGGCACATGCTACTGACCATGTACTAGAGGGACGTTGCGTGACGCTGTTTATCATGCAGTGATTAGCGACTCGAGGCCTTACCTTGATTTTAGTTTTGTGTTTACTGTAACCACTTCATTCTTTTCTGTCTTCACTATATTGACTTGTTCGTACACTCTATTTACTAGCAGTGCCGTGGTACGTACGGAGTATCGCTGGGTGCCAAAAGCCTGTGCCAAATTGGGAGTGCCTTGATGTGACTTCGTCGTGATTTTGTTAGATGTGGTTGTGGAATCTTGAGTGGGAGTGAGCCATTAAGGCGGAGGAGCTGATTGCTATTGGGTGGGATCGATTGCCCAGGAGCCCTTGTGTGGCATGGTATTGCCTCGAATGCACAGGCACAAACACACAAACATACACATAGATATAAACATACACATACACACACACACACACACACACACATACACACACACACACACATACACATGTAAAGAGAGAGAGAGAAAAAAAAAAGAGAAAGAAAAGGAGAAAGAGAAAGAAAAAGAAAGAGAACTAGAACGAGAAAGAGAAAGAGAGAAAAAAAAATACACAAAGAAGAATAACAGATACCGATAAGTTTACTGAGAGGGAGAGAAAGAGTTTAAGAAGGCCGGCGAAGCGGACAGAAAGAACATGCACACATGCTAGCTAATAACGCCGAGGAACTTTCTAGCGACCTTGGCATGTGAGACTAATCCTCTTGCTACCCAAGCCAGTGCTCTCCTTTTTTTTAGTCTTATGTAAAGACTCTGATCTTTTATTGTCATCTACGCTTTATTAGTTTGTTTTTATGTCATGTCGTTCGGTATCTGGTCCATTCCGAAAGATCAAAAGCCTCGCTACTTAGTCTCATTCCTGTGACCCCGGGAACCAAAGACAAATACGTAATGAACGGATGACCCGAGATTGACCCGACCTTAATACAACCTTCACCTCTTTCCCACACGAGCTGTTGAGTGACCTTGGCCTGGACTTTATGGTCAGGGGGGTGGGGTGAGGGGAAGGGAGAGCCGAGGCGGGGGAATTCACGACAGGAACGTGCCTCGGCCGAGAGCTGATAAGTCAGGCTTACCAACACCTTCCCACTGCGAGTTCCGAGACTCCCTCTGGGTGGGGACTTGATTGGGTGGTTGGATGGTTGGATGGTTAGGGTCGTTCTGCCTGCGTGTTCTTGTGGGTTGCATTGCCTCCTTTACTTGCTTTCTTATCTCTCTCTCTCTCTCTCTCTCTCTCTCTCTCTCTCTCTCTCTCTCTCTCTCTCTCTCTCTCTCTCTCTCTCTCTCTCTCTCTCTCTCTCTCTCTCTCTCTATCTCGTTCTCTCTTTCTATCTCTCTCTCTCTCTCTCCAGCTCTTTCTCTTTCTCTATCTTCCCTTTCTCTTTATTCTCTCCCTCTCTCCTCATATCTTCCTCTCTTCTCTCTCCAGCTCTCTTCCTCTATCTCCCCCTTTTCTCTTCTCCCTCACTCCGTGTCTCTCTCTCTCTCTTCCCTCTCTGTCTCTCCAGCTATTTCTCTTCCTCTATCTCCCTTTCTCTCTCTTCTTTTTTTCTTCTCTCTCTCACTCTCTCTCTCTCTCTCTCTCCTCTCTCTCTCTCTCTCCCTTCTTCTTCCCTCCTCTCTCTTTCTCTCCCCTCTCCTCTCTCTCTCTCTCTTTCCTCTCTCTCTCTCTCTCTCTCTCTCTCTCTCTCTCTCTCTCTCTCTCTCTCCCCCCCCTCCTCCTCCCCTCCCTCCCTCCCTCCCCCCTCTCTCTCTCTCTCTCTCTCTCTCTCTCCCTCCCTCTCTCTCCTCTCTCTCCTCTCTCTCCGTCCCTCTCCCATTCCACCCCTCCCTCCCCTCTTTCTCTCTCTTCCCCCTTCCCTCTTTCTCACTGTGTGTACGTTGCTAAGAGAGTAGTAGCTCAGACCTAAGGAAAGGATCCGATCTTGATGGCGTGCAAGGAATCGAAGTGAATTATTGCTCTCGAACAAATGATCCATTGAGCACGACAGTGATGAATTTCTTCTTTGAGGAGGAGGAGGATGAGTAACGTTATTATTAATAGGCCTTTATGACGACTGCCAAGCGAGGACTGGCTGTTTGGTTCAAGCGTTGGGTATGTTCTTGTACAAAGTAATATGTATGTACACTAACACACACACACACATATGTGTATATATATACATACATATATATGTATATATATAGAAATTCATATATATAGAGAGAGATAGATAGATATAGACACACACACGCGCGCGCGCGCGCGCGTACATCTAACAAATACACAGCCGGTCGAGGTCCCGATTCCGAAGTCGTGACCAGGCATAATGTCTTCAGTTAAACATGTTTGTGGATTTGGTCCTCAATATGATAATCCATTGACTTAACTCCGAGAGTTTTAAACTCTGTTGATTAGGCTTGGATTTGCAAAGAGAAAAAAAGGAAGAAAAGAAAAAAAGAAAACACGAAATGAGTTCCATTGAGGAGTAAAGAAAGATAAAAAAATTATGGAAAGATACAGCACATGAGTTATCAGGGTGTGCGCTGAATAAGTGATGTGTGATCATATCCTTGGCTCCCAGACATAAACATTCCGATACCTGAACACCACAGAATAACGGATAAGTGTTACTGAATAATTAAGTAAGGTGTAAGTGGACATGCATGCATTCTCACATGCATAGAGGAATACATGTTTACAAGGAGATGCACACACACACACACACACACACACATACACACACGCACACATACATGTGTGTGTATCCATATATATTTAGAGAGAGAGAGAGAGAGAGAGAGAGAGAGAGAGAGAGAGAGAGAGAGAGAGAGAGAGAGAGAGAGAGAGAGAGAGAGAGAGAGATGTGTCGTGCACAGCAATATTGAGGCTAATCCCACTGGCCTCGCCATATTGACATGCATGTATGAAGGTGTGAGAGAAAGGAGCCGATTATGAAGGAATAAGTACAGTAAGAAAGAGAAAAAAGAAAATGGAGTATAAAGAAGGTAAAATTACTGACGTTAAGAGGAGGAAAGACGGGAAGAGAAAACGAAACTATGAAAAAATAGAAAGTTTATGAGATTAGCAGATTAGATGCGTGATAAGATTAATACAGAAGGTTACATGTGCCTATGTTTATGTGTATGTGTGCCTATGTGTATGTGTGCATCTATGTATATACAGTGAGTACGTGTGTGGGGTGGGAGGTATTACTTGACTTGTATAAGTTCAAAACATTTAATTGTAAAAAAAAAAAGAAAAAAAAATGTTAAGTAATATATTAGGTTCATTTGTGTCTGGCCAGCCCCAATTATTTGTACTAATCATGAACAAAGTAACATTGCTTATAAAAGAGAGAGAGTGAGTGAGTAAGTGAGTGAGAGAGAGAGAGAGAGAGAGAGAGAGAGAGAGAGAGAGAGAGAGAGAGAGAGAGAGAGGGAGAGGGAGAGAGAAAGAAAGAAAGAGATGAAGAAAGAAAAAGAGAAGGAAAAAGAAAGAAAGAGAGAGTGAGAGAGAGAGAAAGAGAGAGATAAGAGAGAGAGAGAAGAGAGAGGAGAGAGAGAGAGAGAGAGAGAGAGAGAGAGAGAGAGAGAGAGGAGAGAGAGAGAGAGAGAGAGAGAGAGAGAGAGAGGAGAGAGAGAGAGAGAGAGAGAGAGAGAGAGAGAGAGAGAGGAGAGAGAGAGAGAGAGAGAGAGAGAGAGAGAGAGAGAGAGAGAGAGAGAGAGAGAGAGAGAGGAGAGAGAGAGGGGAGAGAGGAGAGAGAGAGAGAGAGAGAGAAGGAGAGAGAAGAGTGTGAGTGATGAGAGAGTGAGTGAGTGAGAGAGAGAGAGAGAGTGAGTGAGTAAGAGAGAGAGTGAGTGAGTGAGTGAGTGAGTGAGTGAGAGAGAGAGAGAGAGAGAGAGAGAGAGAGAGAGAGAGAGAGAGAGAGAGAGAGAGAGAGAGAGAGAGAGAGAGAGAAAGAAAGAGAGAGAGAGATAGCGCGATAGAATGAGAGAGCGAGAGGAAAAGAAAGATTTTTAGTTCATTAACTGTGGAAATAACACCATCCGTCGAATCCGTCCGGCGTCTCGATCGCGCCAATCACCCGGTGAAATTAATCCATCCTTCATACGAACCAATCAGCAAACTCAATCAGAGGTCATGACAGCCAATCAGCAAGCGCCATGATCCTCCTTCTCCACACAGTCAACAGAAATCTCCTTCCGCCATTTTGCGATCCACTTGACCTGAATTATAGGACAACATTTCCAATTTATTAGATTTTTGAATCGGTGGATACATTATGGCGGATTTTTTTTTTCCTTTGTAGAGAAATACGATAATGGTGTCTTGTATTCTGATCAAGTTACATGTGCTTGTATGTGGGTGATACCTATTACACACACACAGAGACAGACAGACACACACACACACACACAAACACACTCACTCGCACATGCACTCGCTCAATCTGTATGCATTTTTTTCCTATCTAACTTTTTACTGTTTTTTTTATGAATTTATCTTTTTATTTCGAACCCGAATCATGTAATCAAAACACAAGAGGATTAATTAATTACGGTTCTAATGGCTGTCAAGAGGCATGATCAATTATCCTTTCAAGAGATCAACAAAGATGGTTTAACTATCATGTTTTTTTTTAAATTCTCAGAATACCTATTTTTTATATAAAGCGTTTGTTTATATAAGGAGAATTCGCTATAAACGCATTGTTTTTTGTTGTTGTTGTTTTCCTTCTTTCTAAAGTTCTGTACTTTTACAAACTCTTCCAAAGTAGAAATAAATGCCTGGACTTCGAGGGATCTAAAGTCTAAAGGAACGATCCGTCCTCCCGTGTTAGAAGGAATGCCAAAAAACTCATTAATATATGTTATGTCTTTCTCTTGTAAATATAATTGAACAATTACAATTACAAACTAATTATGATCTAGAAATAGTAGCATTAAAGAAACGTACTAATCACACGAAATGTATCAGGGTCATTGTGTTGTTGAGAGTAATTAAGTTACTCTGGATAACAGGACTAATAATATGCCCTAAGATGATATTTCACCGCTCGATTAAGGCAAATCAGCTGACATTACATAATCAACAAAATCCCGTGCTCTAGAAACATAATAATCAATAAACCTCGGCTTATAATTGGCTATTCGCGTGTATCGTTATAATACCCCGAGTATCTCTCGTCGCCCCGAGTGTGAGGTTGCCAGGTACTAATTCCCTTCCTCATTAAGTAAACACGCATTCCCTATCCTCCCCCTCCCCCCTCCCCCCTCCACACCAATTAAGTGAGGCAGGTGCTAATATCCTTCCTCATTATGGTGGTTAAACATTGTGCCTGCATTGTCTTCTTCATCTCTCACGAACGTAGTCGTTTTTTTAAATTAATCAAATAGGAGGGAAAGATTTTTACCTTCCTCTCGTCATTAACAAGAAGGTGTACTCTCGGGCCAAACAGTACGGGGATTAACTGTTATCGTTTTTTATTATATTTTAATGCTTTTTGATACTATATCGTTTATATATATTGTTTTCGTTTTTATGATACTATTTCGTGTTTGTATATCTTTTTAAATTTCTTTATTCCATGATACCTTTTGTTTTATTTTTATTTTATTATTATTTTTTTCATGTTTGTATATCTTTTTAAATTTCTTTATTTTATAATACCTTCTGTTTTATTTGTTATTATCATTTTCTTTCATACCCCTAATCGATGTTCGTAAGTGAACGTGACCGGCAATGACTTTACCTTTTACCCCATTTCCAGGAGCTGTATGATGTGAGGAGCGTCCCCGCGCCACCCATGGAGCGATGCGCGTCCCACACTTCCACCTTCTCCTTCAGTCAGGACATATGCAGGTAAAGTCTTACCTTTTTGACGTCTTTTTTATGTATCTCATGTCTTTGTGATTTTTTTTCTTTTTTTCTTCGTCGATGTACATATGACTGATGTGTCTTCGTCTGTGTTACAACTCACTCTCAGAATTTGTGTTATTTTGCTGTCTGTCTAGCTGTTATAAGCTGACCTTTAGTCTGTCTCAGACCCTGTATATATGTATATATATACATATATATGTATATATACATACATATTTATATATATATGTACATACATACATACATACATATATATATATATATGTATATATATGTATATATACATACATATATATATATATATATATATATATATATACATATACAGTTATATATATGTGTATGTGTGTGTGTGTGTGTGTGTGTGTGTGTGTGTGTGTGTGTGTGTGTGTGTGTGTGTGTGTGTGTGTGTGTGTGTGTGTGTGAGAGTGTGTGTCTGTGTATACAAATAATTTATACGTACAAATACATACATACATACATACATACATACATATGTCTTTGCCCCGGTATTTCTTACACATATCTCCGTCATACTAGCCCCTCCCATATGCGTCCGTCGTTCTTTCGCTGTTGCATGTGCATGTATAATTCACAGAGACCGCCAGGCAGGAAAAAGTGTGGTTTGCTTGAGACTGGAGCGAGGTAGCCTACTCCAAGAAAATTCTCCATTCGAAAAGATAATAACACAAAGACTTAACAGGTCACACAAGGTCAGATCTACTGGTTATCTTTTAAGCTAAGAGTTCATGCAGACTGACTGAACACAAAGCAACGGGGAAAGATCAACGTCAAAGGCTTCGTAAATCGTTAAGGAACATCTGGCTGAGCAGGCGAGGGTATTTTCATGTCGTTGATGTCGTGTTGAATATTTCATGATCACGAAATCAATGTCACGATTACTGACCTTAGGGATTTATATATATATATATTTTTTTCTCGGGCCACTGACCACTTCGCTAAGTCTTAGGACATATATATATATATATATATATATATATATATATATATATATGGTATATATTTGGGTATCTGTGTAACGCTGTAATTGACTCTGCTATTTGCAATCAGCTTAAAGCTCCTTTCATACGAAGAAAAACAACATCCACTCCCCCCAATAAAAGGTAAAAGCAAAGAAAAGTGAAAAATAAGTGAGATTAATTAAAAAAGAATAAAAGAAGACACTAAATCTAGTGAGTATTAGCTGCGCCACAATAGAATCTCCATTTAAGATTAGATAAAAAAAAAAAAAAACAATAAACATTTTTTTTTTCTAAATTTATGCGGACGCTCTTACGACACGAAAAGACGTATATTCACATTAAACTTTCCTCTGACTCTATCCTTCTTATCGAATCAGAGCATTGTTAGCAACTCAAGTAATCTCCACATCCGTTCCCTCTGCCATTTACGAATAACAAAAGAATTTCCCCAAAAGAGAGATAGATAGAGAGAGAGAGAGAGAGAGAGAGAGAGAGAGAGAGAGAGAGAGAGAGAGAGAGAGAGAGAGAGAGAGAGAGAGAGAGAGAGAGAGAGAGAGAGAGAGAGAGCGCAAGAGCGAGAGAGAGTGAGAAAGAGTGAGCGAGAGTGAGAAAGAGCGAGCGAGAGTGAGAAAGAGCGAGCGAGAGAAAGCGAGAGAGAGAGCAAGAGAGAGAGCGAGAACGAGAACGAGAACGAGAGCAAGAGAGAGAACGAGACCGAGAGCGAGAGCGAGAGCAAGAGAGAGAACGAGAGCGAGAGCGAGAGCGAGAGCGAGAGCGAGAGCGAGAGAGAAAGAGCGAGCGAGAGTGAGAAAGAGCGAACGAGAGTGAGAAAGAGCGAACGAGAGTGAGAAAGAGCGAGCGAGAGAAAGCGAGAGAGAGAGCGAGAGAAAGCGAGAGAGAGCGAGAACGAGAACGAGAGAGAGAGCGAGAGCAAGAGCAAGAGCGAGAGCGAGAGAGAGAGAGAGAAAGCGAAGATAAAGAGAGAGAGAGAGAAGAAGATAAAGAGCACCCCCACTCGCCATCTCTCTCACCACAGGTCCCAGTGAGGAAGGAGTGTCACGCGGGTTTCCATCAACGAAAATGTCTTTGGGGTTTTGAGGGGTAGGGGAAGGTGGGGGTGGGGGGGGTGTGGGGTGGGGTTCTCACACGCACACACGTCCCCTGGTTGCGAGGAATGAGGGAGAGGAAGAGGGAGAAGGAAAGGGAGAAGGGCAGGGGGGCGGAGAGTGAGTAGGTGAGGGTGAGGGTGAGGGCGAGGGTGAGAGTGAGAGTGAGAGTGAGAGTGAGGGTGAGGGTGAGGTTGGGGGTGAGGGAGAGGAAGCGTGAGAGTGTGTGAGTGTGAGGGAGAGAGAGAGAGAGAGAGAGAGAGAGAGAGAGAGAGAGAGAGAGAGAGAGAGAGAGAGAGAGAGAGAGAGAGAGAGAGAGAGAGAGAAAGAGAAAGAAAGAAAGAAAGAAAGAGAAAGAAAGAGAAAGAAAGAAAGAAAGAGAAAAAAAGAAAGAAAGAGAAAGAAAGAAAGAAAGAAAGGAAGAGAAAGAGAACGAGAGAGATTGAGAGAGAGAGAGAGAAGGGAGAAGAGAAAAGAGAAAAGAGGTAAGAGGAATGAGGAAAGAGGAAAGAGAGAAAGAGAGAGAGAAAGAAAGAAAGAAAGAAAGAAAGAGAAAAGGAATGAGAAAGACTAAGAAAGATTAAGAAAGAGAGAGGGAGAGGGAGAGGGAAAGGGGGAGGGAGAGGGGGAGGGGGAGGGGAGGGAGAGGGGGAGAGAAGGGGAGAGAGGGGGGGAGGGGGAGAGAGGGGGAGGGGGGGAGGGGGAGAGAGGGGGAGAGAGGGGGAGAGAGGGGGAGAGAAGGGGAGAGAAGGGGAGAGAAGGGGAGAGAGGGGGGAGAGAGAGAGAGAGAGAGAGAG
>NW_028234425.1:31279346-31281846 GCF_977035675.1 Penaeus japonicus | reverse complement strand
GGGGGTGGGGGTGATGAGGGTAGGGGTGATGAGGGTGGTGGGGGTGATGGGGGTGGGGGTGATGGGGGTGGGGGTGATGAGAGTGGGGGTGATGAGGGTGGGGGTGATGAGGGTGGGGGTGATGAGGGTGGGGGTGATGAGGGTGGGGGTGATGAGGGTGGGGGTGATGAGGGTGGGGGTGATGGGGGTGGGGGTGATGAGGGTGGAGGTGAGGGCGGTGGTGATGATGGTGGGGGTGATGAGGGTAGGGGTGATGGGGGTAGGGGTGATGAGGGTGGGGGTGATGATGGTGAGGGTGATGAGGGTCGGGTTGATGAGGTTGGGGGTGATGTGGGTGGGGGGGATGAGGGTGGGGGTGATGGGGGTGGGGGTGATGAGGGTGGGGGTGATGAGGGTGGGGGTGATGAGGGTGGGGGGTGATGATGGTGAGGGTGATGGGGGTAGGGGTGATGAGGGTGGGGGTGATGTGGGTGGGGGTGATGAGGGTGGGGGTGATGGGGGTGGGGGTGATGAGGGTGGGGGTGATGGGGGTGGGGGTGATGAGGGTGGGGGTGATGGGGGTGGGGGTGATGAGGGTGGGGGTGATGGGGGTGGGGGTGATGAGGGTGGGGGTGATGAGGGTGAAGTTGATGAGGTTGGGGGTGATGAGGGTGGGGGTGATGGGGGTGGGGGTGATGAGGGTGGGGGTGATGAGGGTGGGGGTGATGAGGGTGATGGGGGTGGGGGTGATGAGGGTGGGGGTGATGTGGGTGGGGGTGATGAGGGTGGGGGTGATGGGGGTGGGGGTGATGGGGGTGGGGGTGATGGGGGTGGGGGTGATGGGGGTGGGGGTGATGGGGGTGGGGGTGATGAGGGTGGGGGTGATGAGGGTGGGGGTGATGGGGGTGGGGGTGATGAGGGTGGGGGTGATGGGGGTGGGGGTGATGAGGGTGGGGGTGATGAGGGTGAGGGTGATGGGGTGGGGGTGATGAGGGTGGGGGTGATGGGGGTGGGGGTGATGGGGGTGGGGGTGGGGTGATGGGGGTGGGGGTGATGAGGGTGGGGGTGATGAGGGTGAGGGTGATGGGGGTGGGGGTGATGGGGGTGGGGGTGATGAGGGTGGGGGTGATGGGGGTGGGGGTGATGGGGGTGGGGGTGTGAGGGTGGGGGTGATGGGGGGTGATGAGGGGGGGTGATGAGGGGGGGGTGATGAGGGGGGGGGTGATGGGGGTGGGGGTGATGGGGGTGGGGGTGATGGGGGTGGGGGTGATGGCGGTGGGGGTGATGGGGGTTGGGGTGATGATGATGTTGGTGAGGGCGGAGGTGATGATGATGGTTATGGTGGTGGGGTGATGATGGTGGGGATGATAGTGGTGGTGAAGATGATGATGGTAAGGATGATGCTGGTGATGGTGATAATGATGATTATAATGATAACGACTGAATAAGAATAACAATAGTGATGATAGCATTGATGATAAAGAAAATAATAATGATTATGATAATAGTGAAGATAATGATAGTGATAACAGTCACCCCCTTCTTCTCGTCACCCTCCCCCTCCCCCTCCCCCCTCCTCCTCCTCCTCCTCCAGCTGCTGCTGCTGCTGCTGCTCCTCCTCCTCCTCCTCCTCCTCCTCCTCCTCCTCCCCCTCCTCCTACTCCTCCTCCCCCTCTCCCCTCCCCCCCCCTCCCCCCCCCCCTCCCCCTCCTCCTCCTCCTCCTCCTCCCCCTCCTCCTCCTCCCCCCCTCCTCCTCCTCTCCCCCCCCCCCTCCTCCTCCCCCTCCTCCTCCCTCCTCCTCCTCCTCCTCCTCCTCCTCCTCCTCCTCCTCTACTCCTCCTCCTCCTCCTCCTCCTCCTCCACCTCCTCCTCCTCCTCTCCCTCTCCTCCCCCTCCTCCTCCTCAAAAAGAGACGAAGAAACGGGTAGATGGAAAGAGAGAGAGAGAGAGAGAGAGAGAGAGAGAGAGAGAGAGAGAGAGAGAGAGAGAGAGAGAGAGAGAGAGAGAGAGAGAGAGAGAGAGAGAGAGAAAGAGAAAGAGAGAGAAAGAGAGAGAGGGAGAAAGAGAGAGAGAAAGAGGGAGGGAGAAAGAAAGAAAAGAGAAATAGAAATAGCTAAAACGACGGCTCCAAAAAGGAGGTACATCTTTAGACCATCGAAGGCGCATCGGGGAATGTTTATAATGGGAAGACGTCTGTGTGTACATATGTGTGCGTGTGTGGATGACGTGAGTCAATAAATGACATATGTGTATACAAAAGGGAACTAAGTGTACGTAGAAGACATCTGTGGAGTAGAAGTATTATGTAAGTAGAAATGGGAAATGCGTGTACAAGAATACATGGTGTATACAAAGGAGGAAGGATATATACAGGGGTGTTGTGTATTTAGTTGTGAGGGTTTTGTGCGAACGGGGTAAACAGTAGATTTATTGTACAGAAAATTGTTCCGCGTGTGTACAGTTCGGTTTGTAAATTCGACATATATATTGTGTACTATAGAAGCATATGCAAGGACCAAA
>NW_028234425.1:31259873-31262373 GCF_977035675.1 Penaeus japonicus | reverse complement strand
AGAGATAGAGGTAGAAATAGAGATAGAGATAGAGATAGAGATAGATAGATAGAGAGATAGATAGATAGATAAATAGATAGATAAATAGATAGATAAATAGATAGATGGATATATAGATAGAGAGAGAGAGAAAGAGATGGAGGAGGAGGAGAATGGGAGAGAGAAGAAGAGAGAGGACTGACACAGAAACTAACGTAACATTAGCCAAAACACAACATCAACAGCACAGTCCTGTCATTCTTGCACATATCACCTTTAACATTCGGATCCAGCCTCTGTTTGCCAGGTGTCAGCTGCATAAAATCATCATTCATACAACAGGTGATTTAAAAACATTCGACCAATTGCTATTCCATTCAGTTCACAGTCTCTAATTGAACTTTTATCTCTATAACTTTCTAGAAAAGATAAAACTCCAATGAAAGTAGATTATAGTTTTTTGGAATAGGTACACATAAAGAAAGTGGAAATAGACAGACGGGGAATGGTTGAAAAAGAAAAAAGAAAAATGATCACGCTTGAGATAACAATAATAATGGTGATGATGATGATAATGGTGATGATAATGATGATGATGATAATGATAATAGTAATAACAATAATAATGATAATAATAATAATGATAATAGTAACAATAATAATGATGATGATAGTAACGATTATAATCATGAAAATAATAATGATGATAACGATAATATCATTAATGATAAGTGGAAAATCACACATAATCATTTCCAATACCTCTACGAACTCAAGAAACCATTCATATACCTGTGCTCTTAAGTGTGCATGCATTTGTGCTGTCCATAGCTGTGGGGTTTGTGTTTCTACATGTTGTGTGGTTTTTGGTTGCTTGTATATAATGGAGGGGCGTGTAGGTGTAATGTGTGCGGCTGCCCATTGTCCTTTCTATGGAACCGCAAGGAACTTATTGATTTAGTGTCGCTGCTTGTTGGACGGCTGTATATGTGTGCCTTTCAATTTTCTGTTTACGTACACGATGACTGTCTGTTTTTTTTTTTTTTTTTTTCTTTTTTTTTTTCTTTTTTTTTCGATGTCGTAGTTGGTATCTGTCTCTCTTTCTTTGTCTCCCTCTTTCTCTATTTCTTTCTTTCTTTCTTTCTTTCTCTCTCTCTCTCTTTCTCTCTTTCTCTCTCTCTTTCTCTCTCTCTCTCTCTCTCTCTCTCTCTCTCTCTCTCTCTCTCTCTCTCTCTCTCTCTCTCTCTCTCTCTCTCTCTCTCTCTCTCAATCTCTCTCTCATTCTTTCTTTCTTTCTCGCACTCCTTCTTTATTTCTTTCTCTCTCTTTCTCCTTCTCCCTTACAGCCTCAGGATTCACAGATTTTACTGTAGTAATTTGCACATTTTAGAAGGTTTCTCTTGCACTACATGACCTCGTATTTTTTCAACTTTGAGTTAAAAGATACACATATATAAACATCACATTACCGTAAACTAGGCACGACTTTGCCCTTTTCTCGACACTACCAACTGTTGTTAGCACTCGTTAAAATGGTTTAAATAATTTCTTTGCCGTTAGGGTCCGCTTATAAACAGATTTTTATACTGTTAAAATGACAGACTAAATGTTATGAGAAAAAGACTTGCTCCTTCGCAATCATTTGGAAAAATTGCTGCCCATTTACATTATCATATACTGCGGGACAGTTTTTGCTAAACTAGCATTAAAGTCTACGGTTATTTATTGCCCTATTTAAGTTTCAAAGTAAGAGTTTAGTGCCGTTAGCCAGCGTGGTAAATAACTTAGCTAAGATATAGTTAACTTCTATCCCTGTGATATATTAAAAGATATATATGCTAAGTAATACCGTTCTGCTTGTGACATAATGTAAAACGAATATTTAGTAGTTCGGCAGCGGTAGAAGTTACAGTATTAACAGTAAATGTATGACAAATATTTCCCCATGTCTTTACTTAGATTAGTCAAGTGTCAGTCATGACACTTTTTAATATCTGAGAAATCGGAGAGAGAGAAAGAGAGAGAGAGAGAGAGAGAGAGAGAGAGAGAGAGAGAGAGAGAGAGAGAGAGAGAGAGAGAGAGAGAGAGAGAGAGAGAGAGAGAGAGAGAGAGAGAGAGAGACGGGGAAGGGGCGTGAAAGGGACAATGAAAGGGCGAGAGAGAAAGAGAAATAAAGAGACATATAAAGAATGAAATAGAAAGAAAAAAAGAGAAAATGAAAGAGAAAAACAAAGAATGGGAGAGAGAAAGAGAGAAAGAGAGAAGTAGACAGATCTATGATAGATAAAGATATAAATAATTTTATAGCCATATATTCCAGTACCAAATACAGTAAAATAAACAAACAGAGAGAATGGCAATACGTAATCATGCAAATAGCCAAATTATAATTCACTGGCTACTACCCATGGTATACAACCCCCCCCCCCCACACACACACACATACCCTTACCCATACCCACACCCACCCAAATATACACACACACACACACACACACACCCAAATACACACACACACACA
>NW_028234425.1:31242373-31247373 GCF_977035675.1 Penaeus japonicus | reverse complement strand
AACACAATGAATTTCATCACCGCGCTTCGAGAGAAACGACATTTTCTTTTAATTGGGATTTTTCTTTATATTTCCTTTCTCCACTTGCTTTTTCTTCGAAGGATGTTATGAAGAAACCTGTACCCGACGCCGTTGTTATTCGGAAATATATCAGTTTAATCGACGTACAAAAGCAATCCCTTGAGGAGGCATTGTGAAAGAAGTTGTTTGTGTAGCAAGGAAAGACTAATGTAATCGAGCAAAGAAAATGTGATATTCATGTCTGGAATTCATAAATCACAAGGTTATTATTTTCAACATTTTGCTTAGTATTATTTTGAAGTTACACTCCATAGATTCCCGTATAAGCTAACGCATACAAAGTAAAAAGATGTAAAACTGAAGGTAATTACAGAAACAGTGAATTTATTATAGCATTGATGAATTCAGTGTCTGTTCCTACTGTGTCTGTATTCAGTTGAGTCTAAATTTTTTTGCCATTTAAAATGTTTTTGGTGGACGGAATGAAAAAGTCCCTGTCTGGATAAGAGTTAGTGTAAAAGTGTGTATTTCATTCCAGTTCAAATTCTGCCGATTTCTCTGTCGAAAGAAAATGGAAATTAGAAGAATTAGGACTAAAGTAGAAGAAGAAGAAGAGGAGAGAGAGAGAGAGAGAGAGAGAGAGTGAGTGAGTGAGTGTGAGTGTGTGTGTGTGCGTGTAAAGTAAATACTTATTTAAAATAACGTCACATTATAAAAGAAAACGGGATATTATGGTGGACTTAAAGAAAAAATAGTATCTTTGTTGACATGATTGGACTGAAAGATGCACGGCACAATACCATTGCTATGTTTGCAAGAACAATTAACAGATGAAAATAATCTGTCATCACACAAGTTATATACAAGAGTAAATTATAGTTTTTTTTCCCACAGAATGAATGCAATTTTTTTTATTTTTTAGAAATCTTCCATGTGCGATTATGACTTTGCCGATGTTGTGCTTACCTAGTGATATTTCTTGAAAGAATTCTGTACTTTGAAAGTGAAAAAGAGAGGTGTTGGGGAGGGGGTGGGGGAGGGAGGGGGCAGATAGAAAGAGAGAAAAAACATAAAAATCGAGACATATTTATTATTTCTACAAATGATGTATCCGCCCAAGCAGTCTGTGTGTTCTTTATAATCGATGTTGTCATTGTGTCACATTGGGAAAAAATATATAACAAAAAGAAAAAGAAAAGAAAAGAAAAAAAAAGAGACAGTGAAATAGAGAAGGAAACAGACAAACAGAGTTTAAATCGATCACCTTCTGTCACGTGTGGAGCACAGCTGATCCGAAGAAAAACAAAACACAGCGCTATGTAAAGCTTCTTTTTGTTGTTATATGCGTGTTTGCCTCCATTGGAATTTCTGTGCATATTATTTTTGACTGATGTAGGCAAGGTTGCTGAGTACGCTTTGATATTGTTTGTTTTGGTGTATTTACAACTTGTTTTTACAGGAATGATGTCAGTGAAATATACATTATCGCTTTCATTAGTTTAATTTTATATATATATATATATATATATATATATATATATATTTATTTATTTACTTATATTTATATATATGTATATGTATATATGAATATATGTGTATGTATACATATACATATATATATATATATATATATATATATATACATATATACATATATATATATATATATATATATATATATATATACATATATATACATATATATATATGTATGTATGTATATATATATATATATATATATATCTATATATGTATGTATGTATATGAATGAATATAAATATATGTATCTATATCTATATATATATGTTAATATTTATGTATACATATATATAGATATGTATATATATATACATATATACATATATGCATATATATACATACATATATATATATATATATATATATATATATATATATATATATATATATATACAAACCTTAATGATATGCCTTGATTTCCCCAAATATATTGATTTCAATAAAAGAAGGGTTATTGCTGTCTGAAGTTAACAAAGTTATCTTAAACGCAAAAGCTGCGTATCATGTGATGTTTTTTCTTTTCTTTTTCTTTTTGTTTGAGGCCCAACTTCACACCTAAGTATGGTATTGATAGAATAGCTAATTATGGGGTTCTGGAAGAGGTTGAATTTTGGATACAAAGTATTTGTTGTCATGTGTATTAAGTAAGCAAAGGAGGTAATGGCTTTTGGATACTGAAGAATTTCCTTGATATAGGTTTTGTGATTTGTAATATGATTAAATAACGTCTGGGTTTATGTTTTATAGATACTCGGATGTTTTTTTATTGATTTTTTAGATATAGATGCGATGTCACTTGGGTCAAGCGTTAGATTTCTTTGGAAATATACAAATAAACAGTGATATTTTCATATCATTTCTCATCAGAGTTTGTATACACTCAGGGTGAAGCTTCGAACTTTACCTTTTTCCATTAAACTTCCATCGATTTACTAAATAAAGATGATTGAGACTTATATTCCATTCTTGTAATTACATCCAGCACAAATGACTTCAAAACATGTATGGCATTAACCAGCCATTACAACATGTACACCCTCGATATAAGCCTTAACATTTAGATCTAAATGTTTTGTGGAATATTTTGTGGAGTTTATGTATATGAATATTTTACATGAAACACCACAATTCCTTGGCTAATGATAACCAGAAACACGAATCAGTACTATTTTATCATTATTATTATCATCATTTTTTCTTCTTTTACGAAGAACAGACAATTAAGAAAATGGGCATATATTCTTAGGATTTTTTCTTCTGCAACTTGCCCGTACACATACCAATGTATGCATTTTATATGACCATTTAATACAATATATACCGATTTAATACAATATATAGTCCCCTCCTGTTTCCTTTCGTGTGCTCACCACAAATCATTTTTATTGAGAGAAAAAGAAGAAGAAGAAGAAGACGAAGTAGAATAGTAGAATAGCAAGATGAAGAAGGAGAGAAGATTTTCAAAGCTCAATCTTGTGAAAATCATATTACTGAAATATGCTTTGTAATGTAATCTTTGTCTGGCTAATCTTACGAACTCTGATATCAGACAAGTTTTGATAAATAAAAAAACTACAACAACAACAGAAACTCTGTGTATATACATGTTCCTTTCATACCATGTGTTATATATCTCTTAGCTGTTCCGATCATTCAATCTATCTGCTTATGTATACATGTGTGTATTATATGTACGGGTGAATGCTAGTGCGTTTGTATTTAAGAATATATGAAGATATGGATTTTGAGGAAAACAAAATAAAACATGTATGTATGGTTGAGAGACTTTCCGTGTATATATAAAGGGATAGATATTCTCTTTGAATACATGTTAACAATAAATAATATTTGTACAGTATGAATGCTGTTCTTATTTCAAAATGATCCTTATGATAATCTACTGTCGATGATGGGCAATGTAATGATTCATAGAATCATAATGGTGATTGTGGTTATTATGATTATGATTGTTGATTTTGATGATGATTATGATGATGATGATGATTATGAATATGAAGATGATGATGATGATGACGATGATGATGATGGTGAGCATGGAAGTGATGATCATGAAAGTGATGTTGGTGATAATAACACTGATTGGAAAAAATATGATGGTTATAATAACGAAAATTTTGAGAGAATGATAATGAAAATAATGATGATATCAATAAAAATGGTGATAATGATAATGATAATGATTATGACAACATAAATAATAGTGATAATGATATCAAATATAATGATAATCATAATAAGAAATGATGATAAGAATAACAATAAAACACTACAATATTAATAACATTAATATAATCATGAGAGTTGTAGTGGTGATAGTAGTAGTAATAATGATAAATGTAACAATGACTATGATAACAATAATGATAACAGAGTAGAAGATATTAACAATGATAACAATAATAATTATAAGGATGATGATATAAATAATCGAAAAGATAATGATAGTGATAACAATGATGACGATGATAATGATAATAAGAATAATGATGGTAATAGTGATAGTATAAATAATGATGATGATATTGTAATAATGATATTAATGATAACAATAATGATGATAATAATGATAGCAACAATGATGATAATGATATCGATGATGATAATTATTATAACACTAATGATACTAATAGTGTTACTACTACTAAGAATAATTATAATAATGATAATAACAACACTAATAATGCCAATGATGATAGTGATAATGACAATGAGAGTAATAGCAATGGTAAAATAACAGTCATAATAATAATGAGAAAGATAATGATAGTAGCAAAAATATGATAATGATAAAAATGACAATATTCATGAAGATAACAATGATAAAGATAATGACAAGGATAATAATGATAACATTAATAATGACGATGATGATGATGATAATGATAACAATAGTAATAATAATAATGATGATAATAATGATGAAAATGATTATGATAGAAATAATAAGGATGATAATGATAATGATGATAACAATAATTACAATATTGACAATTTTAGTAGCAGTAATGATGACAAAATGATAATAAAAACAACGGGGATGATGACCATTATAATTATGACGATGATGATGATAATGATGCTAATAATACTAAAGGTACAAATGCCAAGTACTAATACTGATACTAACAGTATGATAATAGTAATGATAATTATGCTAACAATAACAATAATAATGATGATCGCAGTGATAATAAATATAATAGTAAGAGAGAGGCTAATAATGATGATAATTATAAGAGAAATGATAATAATGATAATAATAACAATAACAATAATGATATTACTAATAACAATAATAATAATGACAGCAATGGTATCAATGATAATCATCCACATTATCACCAAATTAAAAATATCAATAACAAATCAGAGGAAAAATTAATTTGCATTTACACAATGAAGAACAAAGATACATTGAT
>NW_028234425.1:31224873-31237373 GCF_977035675.1 Penaeus japonicus | reverse complement strand
AAAAAATATATATATATATAATTGCAAGAAATAGATGCTCTCGGGTGGGAAATGGCTGGGGAATAAGAAAATAAGATAGAGAAAAAAAAATATATATATAAATGCTAGAAATAGATGCTCTCGGATGGATAATGGCTGGGGAATAAGAAAATAAGATAGAGAAAAAATATATATATATATAAATGCTAGAAATAGATGCTCTCGGGTGGGAAATGGCTGGGGAATCTATGAAGGTTAACGCAAGGATAGCACAGCACTGGGAGAGGGACAACAGCATTTGGAAAGCCACTGGGGAATGCGAGTATGTAATTCTGTCAGGCTAGTGTGGGTCAGACTGAAACGAGAGGAGGTGGACATTCTAAGTATTCTAGTGTGTGTGCCTACTAGTTCTCAAATTACAAATACTTTATTTCAATAGTTACGATGTCAATGTTTTGTTTTTTTACGTTAATACGTTAATGGTATTTTCTTGTAGGAATGTATTGGAATACGTACATGGGGTATATATGTAGAACTTGATAACAATGTATTGATATCCAAAACTAATGTACAGTGCTTGGTCTTACTGTAAGTGAAAATACGTAGATTAATAAACTTAATAAATCAGGAGAAGTTCTAATTTCATTTTCTAGGTTTTCAAATTCGTAAACTGGTAAATAGGTTAGCAGGTAGACGCAGTATAGGATACGAGAAAATAAAGATGTTCAATTGGATTTCAGTTCAATTTCAACTCTATTTTCAAATACAACATCATTATCCATTTCAAAATACAATACAAAAAAATATTTCATTTCATGCAAAAATTTCCATCATTCATACACAAAAAAATCACACAACAAAAATTCAAATTCATTCAAAAAAAAACTAAATTCAACAAATCAATCAATCACAACAATCATCATCACAAAAAAACATTTCAATTCAAAATCAATTTCAATCAATCAACATAATCATTCATCACTAATTTCACCATCAAATATGAGAAAAATCATCAGACCTCTAAAAGTCCAGTGGTTAGGAAAGGTAGTTATATATATATATATATATATATATATATATATATATATATATATATGTTCATATATTCACATGTATATATACATGGGTGTGAGTGAGTGAGTGAGCTTGTGTGCGTATGCGTAGAGGGAGAGAGACTGCCTATATACTGCACTAAGTCAGTATACAGACTATGGTACCAATGTTTCACCAATTCTTTTATAGTACAAGTTGTATAAATCTCAACTCTTCAAATGAATCGACAGATGAGATATTCCTTGATAGGCAAAGACATTAAGTTTTGCGAACATTTAATTGGTTACCAAAAATCCAACTAAGATCATAACATTATCATGTGCCACTGTAAGCCTTTGCATGCTGTATCTCCAGAAATTGACGAAATACGTGCAATGTACAGGCGTGTACAGTATCCCTAAAATGACGATTCTTTCACACCAATTTACGCAACATATTACCCAAGCTTACAGTTTACGACATTGCCCATCGCTATATATTGGTATCATTCATTTGCCTTTCATTGAAAAAAAATCACCAATTCGGTTTCACTGTATGTCTCTTGTCAATATATATATATATTTTTAACTTAGGAAAAGTCTCTACGTCATAATATTACTATTTTTGGCATTATTATGTACATCCTATAACATATACTATATTCATGTGGTTCTTAACCTGAGGGGCGTGAGCGATTTCCATGGGGACTCAAGTTATGGGGAAAATTAGGAAGTTCTCTAACTACATGTAATTCTCTTAATAAGTGGGTCACCCATCGTTAAAATTTGCAAATGTTTTTAGAGACATCACGCACCTTGCTGTTGAAGCTTATTACTTTACTAAGGAAAATATAGTGTTAATAGAGTAATCAATATGGTATTGCGTAGTGGAAGATTGTGTTTGCGTGTTTGACTGTTTGAAAATATAAAGATAAGGAAGGCGGGGAGGGTGGGTGGGGGGGGCGTAGAGTCTAGGAATACCTAGAAGAGGGGGCGTGGTGGTAAAAGGAGGAAGAACCGCTGTTGTGGGTTTTATTCAGAACAACATTGTAGTAAATTTTGCCTGTCTGCACTATATAGACTGAAGATGGCCAGCAGATCTGCATACCTTTCATAATCAGGCAACATAAGAATAAATAGGCATTCAAATGTACAAGCATTTAACTGATATGATAAGCCATCCGTATAAGGGTTTGAAAAAGTGACATCTTTCCCATTTCCCTAACTCCATTACTCACACGAAATGGGTCTGAGAATACGATTCCCTCGTAACTCTCATAATTTGAAGAGCATACCACAAGTCTACTCTAATAAGATACATATGGACACACTATCATCTTTTTAAAAATATTATTTTATGATTAATATGTTAAAAAGCAGGAAAGACATAAAAAAAACATTGTTAATCATTTCTACGACCTTAATTAAACTGCAAGAGCTATCGGCCTAAAGGTATTATTGCTACTTATTCAACTAGTCTTGCCAGTCAGGAAAGACACCATGGACTTAGAAACAAGTAATACACTTCAAAAAAAAAAAAAAGTTTTAGACTAATGGAAACCAGACCAAGTGACTTATTATTATCAGGTTTAAAAATAGCTTCTTCAATTTTAGCCATCGTGACTATCATGTTTTCAGTATAGTCAACATTGCCAGCTTATTTTGCAAATAATCACCCCACGCTGTGACACCATCAATATTTGTGGGTCGCGGGACCTTACCGTTCTATTATTCATGACTGACCTCTTTCCAAAAATCGTCTTAATTAAAATTTTGCATTTTTTCAGTAATAGTCATCATGAGCGCAATTCAAGAACGTCATAATTCTAGCCTAATGCTATGCACCCATTAGGGCTGCAGAGTGGGTCAACAGTATCATCATATATTGCACATTATGCAACATTTCTTCACTTAAATCCGATGCAGAATCACTTATGCCATTAAAGCGATTCCCTTTGAGATTTAGGCCAATGAGAGCTTGTTTTTTTTTCCCTTGACTAGTACTTTTAACAATATTTCACCTACACTGAGATCAAGACAAAAAAAAAACTGTTTTAAGTGTATGTTAAATGGTTGGACGTTTGAAATAGATTAATAATTGAGAGTAGACCAGCATGGTGGGCAAAAACAAGACTTGTGGGGTCTGCGTTTGTCTCCCAGTTGGGTGTTCCAGTTCCGGTCAGGCGGGGGGAGGGGGGGTTGGCACCGTCATGCCGCCGTACAAGGAAGTCTCAGGCATAACTGGACCAGTGCTCCTTCTCCCTCCCTCTCCCCCCGTATCCTGTCCGTTTCCCTCCTCCCCATTCTCTCCCCTTCCCTCCTCCTTCTCTCCCCCCGTTTCCCTCCTCCCCTTTCTCTCCCCTTCCCTCCCCCTCCCTCTCCCCTTCCCTCCTCCCCCTCCCTCTCCCCTTTCCTCCTCCCCCTCCCTCTCCCCTTTCTTCCTCTCCTTCCCTCTCCCCTTCCCTCCTCCCCTTTCCTCCTCCCCCTCCCTCTCCCCTTCCCTCCTCCCTCTCCCCCTCCCCTTCCCTCCTCCCCCTCCCCCTCCCCTCAATACCTTATCCTCTCCCTTCTCCCTTTAAAGCCTATCCCCTTCCTCTCCCTCCTTTCCCTTCCCCACCCCACCCCTTCCCTCCCCCCTCTCCCTCTCCCTCTCCCTCCTCTTGGAGTCCATTATGGAGCTGAGCTCAGGGAATCGGATAGTGTTTCGACTGCGTTCTAATTCCGCTCTTGTGACCCAACGCCGGACAGCTGTTTGTCACGTGTCGTGTGCGCATTTCATTATTGGTTGAGTCCCTCCTACCAGGACGGCGTTGAAAGTAACTCGGGAATGTGTTTGTTTCTTACGAGGCAGCGAGTCGGTACTTGCCCTCGGATGCGTTTGTTTGCGAGAGTTTAAAGGAATCTTGTCAAGATTCCTCTAATGAAAATGGCGTGTGCCAAAATCGGTCTCTCTCTTGCTCCCCTCCCCCCTCCCCCTGCAATATCCTCCAACCGTTTCTATACCTCCCCCTTTTCCTCCTCGCCTCCCCTCGGCCCCTCGAAACACAAGTCGCCCCCCTCTTCCCGACTTCCCCCTTCCTCTCCCTCCCCCTCCCCCTCCCCCTCCTCCTCCTCCTCCCCCTCCCTCTCCCTCTCCCAACCCCCAACTCTACCACATGCATCTCCATTACAATTCCACCCTCGCCATAAGTTATCAGGCCTACCCACACTAAAACCGTATTTTCATGAGCAACTTTTTCGCAAGTCCAAATGGCTTTTCCATGTTGTCGATCTCCCTCACCCCACCTCACCCCACCTCACCCCACTCACACGTCCCTCTCCCCCTCCCCCCACACGTCCCCCTCACACGTCCGCCTCAACCCCCCCCCACCCCCTACCCCCACGTCCCCCCTCCCCCCCTCCCCTACGCTCCCTCGGCTGACTCTCTGATTAGGTGATCTTGGTCAGCTCAGTCCAGTCCCGAGTGCTCTTGTATCTTGAGGTTTAATGGGTTTCCAAACTTCTCTCCTTCAGACACCCCTCCCCACCCTCCACCACCTCCCCCCTGTCACCCCCTCAACCCCCCCATCCCTCTGCCTGCCCATAGCCTTGTCCCTGTTTCTAGGTTTTTCATGTTTTTCCTTCGTCTGTTATCATCATTACAGTTTATTTTTTTTACTTATTTGTTTATTATTTTTCTTTGCGGGAGGGATATAATCATTGTCATAGTAATTACTGTTATAGTTATCACCATTATTATAATTTTAATGATCATTATAATCATTATCACTATTGTTATTGTTGTTGTCATTGTTATTATTGTTATTGTTATTGTTTTCATCATCATCATTATTATTATCATCATTGATAATGATAACGATAATGATGATGAAAATGATTATAATACCAATGAATGTTTCTAGGTTTTTCTTTTTTTTCCTTCATCTGTTATTATCATTACAGTTTATTTTTTTACTTATTTATTTATTATTTTTTCTTTGCGGGAGGGATATCATCATTGTCATAGTAATTACTGTACTATTATAGTTATCACCATTATTATAATTGTAATGATCATTAGAACTACACTGGAACACAAATTGTTTTTTGTTTTGTTGTCATTGTTATTATTGTTATTGTTATTGTTTTCATCATCATCATCATTATTATTATCATCATTGATAATGATAACGATAATGATGATGAAAATGATTATAATACCAATGATGATAATAGTTATTTTAATAATTGTTGTTATAATGATATAATGATATTGATGATAATGTTGATGATAATCAAAATTATCGTACTGACAATGGTAATAATTAAAGTCATGATAATAACAATGGTAATAAAAAGGATAATAGTGATTATAATGGTAATGATAATAATAATAATAGCAATGATAATAATAATGATGATGATAATAAAAATAGTGGCAGTGATGATATTAATGATGATAAGAATATAATAGTCATAAAAATGATGAAATTATTTGATAATATCCATAATTTTACCCATGACTATAAATACCCATTCACACAACTTACCTTGACTTTCCCCACACTCATTCAGTCACTCATGATAAAACTAGAGCCTTTTTTGTGTTTTATTTTGTGTGTGTTTTATTGAGTTTAGAGACTTGTATGTGCCATATGACAGGCTCTATCATTGCTGCAGTTGACTAAAATTGTAGTATATGATTCATATTAGCGCATTATTTTCTTCATTCTCAGTGTGATAGAAGTATTGCAGTTTTATGGGGGGACAAAAAGCAACTTTATTTTTTCGTATTTGTGTCTTGTCATGAACGAATAAGAAACATATAACCATCTAAAATGAAGATAACATGAAGAGGTAGGGAAGCGGAAGGAAACCTGTGCTTATGACTGTGAGTGCCACAGTAAAAGACATCCCTATTGGCACAGGAACACATTTTAGACACTGGGTATGGATTGAGTCACCTTCCTCTTCTCGTTCTGCCTACACATCCTTCATCGGCGGTACTTTAAAGCAAGAGGTTGGAAACTTGCTGTGTGCCACCGCTCTCGAAAGATAGTTCTTGCTAGAGACCGTAGATGGGTGTCATTCAAGGCACTCTCTCCTACTGGTGCTAGAAGAAAGTGGTGCTATCTAGGTTTTGGACATTAAGTTAGCTTAATATTACGGTAATTATAGTAATTATGACTGCAATTGTTATCCTCACTCACTCCTTACTCATAGCACAATAAAATAGCACAATGAACCAAAATCCCCGAACGTCATGTACGTCATGACACCCGTCGTAATGGGTTAACATGACCATCATTATCAATAATAATGATCACTTTAAAATACTGGAAAAAACACAAATCTAGAATTCCTTCAAAGAAATCTATTCTCCCAACGACTCACTTTCTGTGACCGATTGACAACAATTATCTTGACTTCATTATAAACGGAGACAGATAGATCACCAGATCTAATCAACTTGGTCATGGCCAAACCACACCCAAATTTCCATCACAACCTGATTGTAACTTTTCGGTATAATATTGTTTCTTTACAACGCCGATTTCATCTACAAATGGTGGAAATGGTGATGATAATTATGATAAAAATGATAATAGCGATAATGACAATAAGATTGATAGTAATATGACAAGAATATTACTAATATTACTGATGATGATGATAAGATTAATTTTGATTCTATCATTAGCAATATCATCATCTTTGTTATACTATTATCATTATTGTTTTTATCGTCATCATTGTCAGTTTTTATGTTTCATATTATAATGAAAATTATCATTATTATTATTGTTTTATTATCATCATAATTATCAAAATTATTGATATTGTTATTGTTTTTTTCATTCATTATTAACATAATCATTACTATTAACTTTACTATTAACATTATCGTTATGATTATTATTGCTAGTCTTGTTGTCACTATCATCATGATTAGTATTATTATCATTATTTTTTCCATTATCATTATTGTTATCTAGTTATCATCATTATCATCACAATTATTATCTTTGTTGTTATTGTTGTTATCATTACTGTTATTTTCATGATTATCATTGTTATCAGAATCATGGTGATGAAAATTAATAAAATAATTGATGATAGTAATCATAATAATTATGATAATATTTTCACTATTATCAACATTTATTATTATCACTATCATTATCATTATTATTATGATCATCATTATAGTTATCATAATCATTATTATTACCAATATTGTTATCGTTACTGCTATTACTATTATCATTATTGTTATAATTATCATTTTTGTCCTTACTCTTACCATGATTATTATTATCACCACATTTTCATTATAATAGTCATTATCATTATAATCATCATGCCATGATATCTATTATCAATAATTGCCCTCATTGGTATTATCACTAAATAGGTAGAATGAGAACATGAAAGTGATATAAACACATACTTTAGAAATGCTGTATATTTTCAATCACGCAGTTTCTCAATTATAAAATACTTAAGACGGATACATTCTATATATTTTTTAGAATTAACTTTTGTTCTACGAATCAATGTGATGCGTTTTTATTGGAGAAGTAAAAGAGACAGACAGACAGACAGACAGACAGACAGACACATACGTACACACACACACAGAGACACACACACACACACACCAAATATCTATATATATATATATAAATATATAATAGATATAAATATATTATAAATAAATATAATATATATATTAAAATGTATGTATGTGTGTGTGTGTGTATTCCATCTTTTATACACTATAGTATATTAATTTGAATAATTAAATTTATATACAGATACATATCATATACAAATATACATAAATACATAATATACATATATACATATATATAATACATGCATTGCGAGTTGTGGTATGTATGGTGTATGTATTATGTTATGATGTGTGTGTGTAAATTATGTCATATATATATATATATATATAATACTATATTATCTATACATATATAAACATAACTATCCATACCTATATAATGTATAATATATATATATATATAGTATAAATATATATATAACACCCCCCATATACATAAATACATATACATAAACATATATATACATATATATATATATATATATATTCTCTATATAATATAATACATAATAGACCATATACATACATATATAATTAATATAAATATATATTAAATATATATATAATATAAATATATAACGAGAAGAAGGAAAAGACGAGAAGAAGAAGAAGGAGAAGGAGAAGGAGAAGGAGAAAGGGGAAGGGGAAGGAGAAGGAGAAGGAGAAGGAGAAGGATAAAAAGAAGGAGAAGGAGAAGAGAAGAGAAGGAGACGAAGGAGAAGAAGAAAAGAAGAGGGAGAAGGAGAAAGAGAAGGAGAAGGAGAAGGAGTAAGAGAAGGAGAAGGAGAAGGAGAAGGAGAAGGAGAAGGAGAAGGAGTAAGAGAAGGAGAAGGAGAAGGAGAAGGAGAAGGAGAAGGAGAAGGAGAAGGAGAAGGAGAAGGAGAAGGAGAAGGAGAAGGAGAAGGAGAAGGAGAAGAGAAGGAGAAGGAGAAGGAGAAGGAGAAGGAGGAAGAGAAGGAGAAGGAGAAGGAGAAGGAGGAAGAGAAGGAGAAGGAGAAGGAGGAAGAGAAGGAGAAGGAGGAAGAGAAGGAGAAGGAGGAAGAGAAGGAGAAGGAGGAAGAGAAGGAGAAGGAGGAAGAGGGAGATGGAGTTGGAGTTGGAGTTGGAGTTGGAGTTGGAGTTGGAGTTGGAGTTGGAGTTGGAGTTGGAGTTGGAGTTGGAGTTGGAGTTGGAGTTGGAGTTGGAGTTGGAGTTGGAGTTGGAGTTGGAGTTGGAGTTGGAGTTGGAGTTGGAGTTGGAGTTGGAGTTGGAGTTGGAGTTGGAGTTGGAGTTGGAGTTGGAGTTGGAGTTGGAGTTGGAGTTGGAGTTGGAGTTGGAGTTGGAGTTGGAGTTGGAGTTGGAGTTGGAGTTGGAGTTGGAGTTGGAGTTGGAGTTGGAGTTGGAGTTGGAGTTGGAGTTGGAGTTGGAGTTGGAGTTGGAGTTGGAGTTGGAGTTGGAGTTGGAGTTGGAGTTGGAGTTGGAGTTGGAGTTGGAGTTGGAGTTGGAGTTGGAGTTGGAGTTGGAGTTGGAGTGGGAGTGGGAGTGGGAGTGGGAGTGGGAGTGGGAGTGGGAGTGGGAGTGGGAGTGGGAGTGGGAGTGGGAGTGGGAGTGGGAGTGGGAGTGGGAGTGGGAGTGGGAGTGGGAGTGGGAGTGGGAGTGGGAGTGGGAGTGGGAGTGGGAGTGGGAGTGGGAGTGGGAGTGGGAGTGGGAGTGGGAGTGGGAGTGGGAGTGGGAGTGGGAGTGGGAGTGGGAGTGGGAGTGGGAGTGGGAGTGGGAGTGGGAGTGGGAGTGGGAGTGGGAGTGGGAGTGGGAGTGGGAGTGGGAGTGGGAGTGGGAGTGGGAGTGGGAGTGGGAGTGGGAGTGGGAGTGGGAGTGGGAGTGGGAGTGGGAGTGGGAGTGGGAGTGGGAGTGGGAGTGGGAGTGGGAGTGGGAGTGGGAGTGGGAGTGGGAGTGGGAGTGGGAGTGGGAGTGGGAGTGGGAGTGGGAGTGGGAGTGGGAGTGGGAGTGGGAGTGGGAGTGGGAGTGGGAGTGGGAGTGGGAGTGGGAGTGGGAGTGGGAGTGGGAGTGGGAGTGGGAGTGGGAGTGGGAGTGGGAGTGGGAGTGGGAGTGGGAGTGGGAGTGGGAGTGGGAGTGGGAGTGGGAGTGGGAGTGGGAGTGGGAGTGGGAGTGGGAGTGGGAGTGGGAGTGGGAGTGGGAGTGGGAGTGGGAGTGGGAGTGGGAGTGGGAGTGGGAGTGGGAGTGGGAGTGGGAGTGGGAGTGGGAGTGGGAGTGGGAGTGGGAGTGGGAGTGGGAGTGGGAGTGGGAGTGGGAGTGGGAGTGGGAGTGGGAGTGGGAGTGGGAGTGGGAGTGGGAGTGGGAGTGGGAGTGGGAGAGGGAGAGGAGAGGGAGAGGGAAAGAGAGAAGGAGAAGGAGAAGGAGAAGGAGAAGGAGAAGGAGAAGGAGAAGGAGAAGGAGAAGGAGAAGGAGAAGGAGAGGGAGAAGAGGGAGAAGGAGAAGGAGAAGGAGAAGAGAAGGAGAAGGAGAAGGAGAAGGAGAAGGAGAAGAGAGGGAGAAGGAGAAGAGAAGGAGAAGGAGAAAGAGAAAGGAGATAGAGAGAGATAGAGATGGAGATGGAGATGGAGATGGAGTTGGAGTTGGAGTTGGAGTTGGAGTTGGAGTTGGAGTTGGAGTTGGAGTTGGAGTTGGAGTTGGAGTTGGAGTTGGAGTTGGAGTTGGAGTTGGAGTTGGAGTTGGAGTTGGAGTTGGAGTTGGAGTTGGAGTTGGAGTTGGAGTTGGAGTTGGAGTTGGAGTTGGAGTTGGAGTTGGAGTTGGAGTTGGAGTTGGAGTTGGAGTTGGAGTTGGAGTTGGAGTTGGAGTTGGAGTTGGAGTTGGAGTTGGAGTTGGAGTTGGAGTTGGAGTTGGAGTTGGAGTTGGAGTTGGAGTTGGAGTTGGAGTTGGAGTTGGAGTTGGAGTTGGAGTTGGAGTTGGAGTTGGAGTTGGAGTTGGAGTTGGAGTTGGAGTTGGAGTTGGAGTTGGAGTTGGAGTTGGAGTTGGAGTTGGAGTTGGAGTTGGAGTTGGAGTTGGAGTTGGAGTTGGAGTTGGAGTTGGAGTTGGAGTTGGAGTTGGAGTTGGAGTTGGAGTTGGAGTTGGAGTTGGAGTTGGAATAAAAATTAGTATGTGAGTAAGGGTATTTTGTGAAAAATAGTGAGTCAATGAGCACGTGAATAAAACCAAACGGGTGAGTAAAATTAGCGAATATACGAATGAGAATATTTATGAATAACAAAACATACAAGACTAATTAAAGCTGGAATCCTGCCAGAACCTCGATAACGAAAATATAGAAAGTTCACAAACAAGGAACATAATAACGTTAGCGATTACGCTGAATGGCGCTGATCCATCGTCTCATTACGCTAACTATCATAATTCGATAAATTCCCGATAATCCCTCATTAATCTCATTTTCGAAATAACCCGACGTCATTAACATAACACCGCAACTTTGAACGACTTCGATAACGAACCGAGGACTTTCTCTCTTAATCCCGGTGAAGCTAACCCTCGCGCCATAGAAAACGTTGGGAGAAATATGATCCGTCGTTCCCGCCAAATTTATCAACTTTTATCAGATTTTGTCCTTTTGAAAGCGTTCTTATTCTGCATCATTTGGTGTTGATGAGCAGCTAATGAGCAATAAACGAGGGATTAGCGAGGGCCTGATGCCATTATGATTCGATAATTCTGTTAGATAAGATGGTCGAGGGACGTCTTGAAAATAAGGGTATCATGAATAAGAAGGGTATATTATGTGATGAGAAGGCTTTGGATTTAGGTCAGCAGACAAAGCGAGATGAACAGTTATATATATAAATATATAAATAGATTGTTATGTGTATATAAATATAGATGGGTAAGGAGAGAAAGACAGTAGGAAGCCAATTACAAGCATGGAACGAAATAGAATAGGATTAAGATATCGAATAAAAATAGAAAGTTGTTTTTGTGGGTGTGTTTGGTAATGGTGGTATATGTTGTTTGTATTGTGGGTTGACGTTTTTTATGGGGTGTGGGGTTTTTAGGGGGGTTGGGGTCGGTATTAAGGATTAAATTATTATTTTAAGAATGAATATTTGTTTTTAAATAGAATTGTATAAATATGTTATTAATGTTTTGAATTAGTATAATTTATATATTATATAATTATTAATGTCTTAAGTTATGTTTTGTATATATGTTATTAATGTTTGTAATAATGTCTTTTTTTGTGTTGGTGGTTTTTTTTATTATTTATTAGTAAATGGGTTATTTAAATATTGATAATAGGTATTTTGTTTGTGTTTAATTGAAAAAATATGGGTCAGTTGTTTTTTTTTTTTATTTAATATGCTTTTTTTGATTTGTAGTGGGTTTTGTTGTTGGGGTGTTTTTTATTTTTGTTGTCGTACAAAATTGTAAGAATAATAAGAAATAACTATTAATAAAAATATGATATAAAATATTAATTTAATAAGAAAATATGAGTAAAGGTGGGATATTTAAAGTTATGGATTAATTTAATAATTATAAGTATTTTTAAAAAATAAGACTTCCCTACCGATCTCCTTCTGTTTTCTTCAGCCATTCTGATCTAATACGATGCAAATATATGGGATTTCCTGCTGATCGCATTCAATGGTAGAGGGGATACTCTAGTACAATGGCTTTGCTAAAGACAGGACTGACCTTTCCATCTTTCTCAGAGTCTTTTAACCGAAGATTTCCCGTTCCTTTGCATGTCTAAGGAAGTCTGAGTCGTTGCTTTGATCTCTAACAGTCTGCCCTCTCACGGGTAATTGATGTTAGTTCTCTCTGGGAGATAGATCTTTGCTGCTGGGAGAATAGCTGACTTCAAGGTTGGTCTTCAGTTTTAAGGC
>NW_028234425.1:31214873-31219873 GCF_977035675.1 Penaeus japonicus | reverse complement strand
TATATGTCTATATTGTAGATATAGGTTTATATGTATCTCTTTGTATTATATGTTTTATAGTTATATAGGTAGATTAATGTATATATGTGTATTATTATTTATATGTATATTTGTATCTATATGTATATATGTATTATGTATATATATGTATATATATGTATATATGTATATATATGTATGTTTAGGGTATGTTTGTTATATATGTATATTTATGTATGGATATGTATGTTTATGTATATATATGTATATATAAGTTTTGTTTTGTAATTTAGATGTATGTATATTTTATATATTATGGTATTTGTGGGTAAGTTATATGGTATATATAATATATATAATATATATGGTATATATAATATATATAATATATATGGTATATATAATATATATAATATATATGGTATATATAATATATAATTTATATTGGAGTAGGTTATATAAATATTTGTATATATTATATATTTTGGTATATTTTGTTATATATAATAGATATGGTATATATAATATATATAATATATATGGTATATATAATATATATAATATATATGGTATATATAATATATTTTATATATTGTACTTATTGACTTAATATATATATTATATTAATATATAGATATATATATATGTATCATTTGTATGTATATGAGGTTTATTATATGTATGTATATGTTTATATATGTATACTTGTAGATTTATGTTATATATGTTTTTATGTATGTATATATGTATGTATATGTAATTTATGTATGTATAATGTTTATTAGTGGTTTTTGTATATATATATATTATATTTATGTTTATGTTTATATATATAATGTTATGTTCATAGTTATGTAGGTATATGCTTATAAATGTTGTTGATATGTATTAGTAGGTATGTATGTTTATGTTTATATATGTATGTAATTGTTTATATATGTATGTAATGTATGTTTTTTTATGTATATATAGTGTATATATGCATTTTGTTATTATTGTGATATACGTTATAATATGTGTATATGTATATATACTATGTATAGATATGTAATATATGTATGTATATATATATGTATATATGCTTTTTATATATGATATTTTCCGATATTATATGGACATATGTATATATATGCTTACATATATGGCTAATATATAGGTTTATATTTAGTAATATATATATGGTATTTATATGAGGTTACATTAGTGTTGTTATATGTATATATGTATACTCTATGTATATATATGTATATATATGTATATATATATGTATATATATGTATATATGTATATTATAAGTATATACTTAGATGTATGTATATTGTATTTATATGTATATATATATATATATGTATATTTAAGGAATATATGTATTATATGTATACATCTTAATGTATATATGGATTATATATCTATATATTTATATATGATATATAAATGTATATATATGATATATATATTGCATATGATATAGTAAAATTATTATATGTATATTATTTATTACATATATATTATTTATTGCATATGTATATATATATATTTATATGGATTTATATTTATATATATAATATATATATATATATATTATACACATATATATATATATATGATATATGTATATATATATATATATATATGTATATATTATATATATATATATGGATATATATATATTTATGGATATATATGTATATATATACATATATGTATATATATGTATATATATGTATATTGTATTTTTATGTGTATAATCGTTTTATATATGTATATTATGTATATGTATATATATGAATGTATATATATCTGTATATATATATATTTATATATATATATGTATATATGTATATATATGTATATCTGTGTATATGTATATGTATATATATATATGTATGTATATATATATATATTTATATATGTTTATATGATATATATGTATATATATCTATATATATATATATGTATATATATGTATATTATGTATATATATATGTTTATATATGTATATATTATATATATGTATATTATTGTATGTATATCTATATATGTATATATATATGTATATATATGTATATATATTTATATTTGTATATATGTATGTATATGTATGTATGTATATATATGTATGTATGTATATATATATGTATGTATGTATATATGTATATATACATATATATGTATGCATGTGTATGTATATATTCATACATATGTATGTATATGTATATATATGTATGTATAAGTATATGTATATATATGTTTATATGTATGTTTATGTATATATATGTATATATATGGATATGTTATTATATAGATAGATATGTATATGTATTTAGACACATTATTTATGCATATGTATATTATACATATATTTATTTTGTATATAAATAATATGCCTATTGTAATTTTACATTGACTGTATATGTATAATAATATGTTATATATATATAATATATGTATATGTATGTATATATGTATATATTTATAAATATATATGTATATATATACATGTATATATATACGTATATATATATATATATATATATATATATATATATGTATATATATGTATATATGTATATTTATTTATATATATTTGTATATATGTATATATATGTATATATGTATATATATAGGAATATATGTATATATATATCTATAAATATATATATGTATATGTATATATGTGTATAGATACATATATAAATGAACTCACAAATGAGTTGCACGCTTAGGACTCCTGACTCTTATTATCCTACGTCGTAGCACACCAACAGTGGAGAGATAATAGAGGTGAACCTACAGCAACCTTATATAAGCGAATGTCTACGTTTGATGTATTTATGTCCTTCAGTAAATTGGTAAATTATTTTGAGAGGATGAAGGCCGGTTATCAGCAAAGAAAGGCATTTGCACTCTCCCAGCTGGCTACGTAGAGAAGTGCACGAATATGCCGTCGGGTGGACTACTATCTAAAGCAACTACAATTTGCAAGCAGGGTGCACACACATACACGCACATACACATACACACACACACACACACACAAACACATACACACATACATACCTATATATATACATTATATATACATATACATACATATATATACATATATACATATATATACATACATTCATGCATACATACATACATATAGATGTACATATACATATACATTTTTACACACACATATATATGTGTGTGAAATCATGTTGGCTGTCAGAAGTGATATCTGAAAAGTTTCATACAAGCACACTGAATGTGATGCTGATTCAAATAGTAGCTGATTTATATAATTAATGTTGATGTTAGCAGTGGACTGAAAACGCTAAGTTCAGAAACCTATCTTAAACAAGGGGGACGAAGGAATTATGAAATATACAGCCGTAGTTTAAGTCCCTAGCGCGCTGAGTACATGACATGAACATACCGCGATTGGTATTCTAGAAGCGCGTGGTCGTGTCAAAAGCGTGGATAGTAATGTAACAATCGTGGAAACTCCGTGACATGGGGGTGGGGGTTGTCACGATTGTTACACGGGCGGAAAAATGCATATTTTATTGTAATTTTTGTTACCGATACTTTGTATGCACATACCACGTTTGGCAATTAACATCTATATTGGATATATTAGGCATCATTATCACAGACTTGGATTACGAATAATTTTAGGAAAACGTGGATTCTCTGCTGATTTTGAGTTTGTTTACATTTTGGCTGATTTCTGGAAGGAGAGTGGGATTAAATGAATGGTAAAAGTAGTCAAGAGCGTAAACTTAAGGTTTATAATTATATGAACTATGTATACATTAAATCTATATTTATGATATATAGAAGATGAGCATATATGTACAGTATATATACACAAAATGAGGAAGATCTATATATAAACACACAATCCCTCTCATCCCGTTTTTTTGATGGAGCGTAGACTTAATTACCAACCTCTCGTTCGTGAAACGGTTGTCAAATTTTTAACAGTGAACAAGTACATCAAATGATTCATAACAAAATTGGACCATCTTTTGTTAGTGCTACCTGTGGCTGAAGTTTCTCTTATGAATTTGTCGTTTGGACATTGTCATTCGTTCGATACATAATAACTCTGGAAAGGTTGGTAAACCTGAAGCAACTGACACAAACGTGCCGCGCTTTACGTTCTATAATACCACTTTCATGACATGTGAACACGACATTGACATATCCAAGGTGTGCAGAAAGTGTCCTACAATACGGTTGATCGACGGAGTATGTTTGACATCCAATATATCCACCGTATGTCAGTTTGGAGCGCAATATTATAACAACGTTTAAATTCAATACTATAAACCGAGGTTAAGAGTTCTTCAAAAATACGGGAATATTCACACCTGGTGTCCAATTGCTAAAAATAATTCGTTTATAATGCAATACGGATGACACAGTCCAACGTGACTAGAGCGAGTGTGCTGCACTATTGTGAATATATATATATATATATATATATATATATATATATATATATATATATATATATAAGAAAGTAGACTAATTCAAAAACATACTCAAACAAACACACTTTTCAAGTTTGTCATTATGTAACAATCAACGCCAAAACCTACATAGGATACAAAGAACTGCAAGCCTTCCATGTGAATATAGCTCTAACCAGACACCAATTTCAAGAGAACACAGGGAAGGGAGGATGAAAGCCAGACTGTAAATAGACTTTTTGTAATAAACTCTCTTGCTATCTGCTTGTCCCTCGCTGCGATTGCATGTATGTGTGAGTATATGTTTGTTTCTATTTGGAGTTTAATACAGTTTTATAATCATGTTTATGGTTCGTGAAAGGGCATCAGAGGAAAATCACCACTAAATTAGCAAACATAGATACGAAAACAAAAATAACTAATTACGCATTGACTGTCAGCCAGGTAAACGAGATAGTTTGGAAGCAAATTCCAACCATAACCCTAATGGGAATATAGGTAAAGAAAAACTGGTTGCCTGAGCAAAGAGCTGGTTGAATTGTACGTCCATTACGT
>NW_028234425.1:31202373-31207373 GCF_977035675.1 Penaeus japonicus | reverse complement strand
CTCACAGGGACCGTACCCGTCTCTTGAGACCCAGCCTCCAATCTCCACTGCACGTGAAGCTCAGCCTCCAGCCTCTCAGCCTCTAGCCTCCCAGCCTTCAGCCTTCCACTCATTCGCCAACCCGCATGCACCTCCAGTTCACTTAGGTGACCACAGCTGGACTCGTCCATTTTATGGCAGTGGACGAGACGAGGTGCCCTTTTTCTGTGTCGAGACTCCTTCAACTCAGGGCATCCAGCAGAGCCAGGAGCTGGAGTCCTGGATCTCCAGTATAGAGCTGGCCACCCTGCCAGCAACATCGGAAGCCTACATCCGGATGGCACGCAGCCGGGTAAGGGGGTACGCATGGTCAGTGCTCAACAGCCCCGGGTTCGCCCATATCCGGGATTGGGTTGACTTCAAAGCACGACTCCGCGAGCAATTCAGAGGTGTCTCTACGGCCAAGCATTTCTTCGATATGCTGGCTCGAGCCAGGATGGCGGTTGGCCAAGGACCTCTGGATTTTTATCGTGCTGTAGCGCTGGCCGTGCAGCAGGGCGCTCGTGATTACCCCCTGGACATCGGGAATGCGAGGAGCCTGAGGCAGCAAACCTTCCGGGATGGGCTGCCAGTGTGGCGCCGCCAGCAGCTCTTATGGCACGATTTCCCTTCCACCCGTGCCATGGCGGAGAAGTGCCAGCTGGGTTTGGGACTCTGTAGTCGGAGCAAGGCATTCCCTACCAGACGTCCACGGGCTCCTCCGGCAGTCGTCCAGGCTGTGGACATCTCAGCATGGCATGCGGGACGACAGGATGGCCCTGGGTGCGTATAATCCAGGTCAGCACTTAGAAGTAACCATCCCCGGCCTGGAGTATTACAGGGACATATTGCCACAAGCGGCTCCAGTCATCCAGGCCCCCCTGAGAACACCTCGCTTAATGGTCCTCCGCTGGTAAGGAGATCGGCGAGGCCCCTGCTTCACCCCGCCGCCCCCCCTCCCCCCGTCGCAGGGGCAACAGACAGCGCCCCTGGGGTGGTTTTCACAGGGGGGGGGGCCCCCATACCCGTGAGTGCCGGGCAGGACGGGGTCGATGCTACCGTGCGGTGAGTCGGGGCACCTCAAGGTCTCTGGTCCCTTGTCCCCAACGCCGCTCGGAGGCAGACTCCCGACCCACGGGCGGCCGTAGCTACGAGCCGGGATCTCAGCAGCCAGTCGACTCCACCGCAGTTCCGAGGACGCCCCCTCATAGTCCTCGAAGTCGGAGGTAGGCAATTCTCCTGCTTCGTCGACACAGGTTCAGAGGTGACAATGATGAAGAGGGAGTCCCTAGCGCGTCTTCCTGGGGTACGCCTGCACTCTAGCCAAAGAGCGCTGCAGGGAGTTTCAGGCCAGCCAGCCCCAGTCACGGCGGAGGTGGACCTTCCCTTCACCATCCATTCTACGCTGACTGTCACCCACCGGACCTGTGTCGTTGAGGGCCTCCGCTTTCCAGGGGACCTGCTCCTGGGATGGACCTCCTTCAGCGGCTTCCTGTTCGTCTACGTCTTTGGCCATGAACCTGACAAGAGCTGGCTGGAGTTGGATGGCTGCCGTCCATGGGATCACCTATACCCGTGGGAATGCAGAGGCACAGCATGTCCCTGCCTGTCATGAAATTCCTCGGGGCGTCGCCAGCAACCCTGGAGGACCCTGAACTGCTGCCCCCGAATTCCTGGACAGGTAACTGTCCTCGCCTGTCCATGTGGCCGAGGATAGAAACAATGGTCCTGGGGAAGCAAAATCAGGCGGAATGTTTGTTTGCTTGCCACAGTTACGCGCAGCGGCACCAAGATGACACATGCCTGGCTGTTTATTGAGGCCAGCCACAGACCGCCTCACCAGTACCCCGCACTTTGGTTACTGTCCAAGGACGTCGTTCAAGTGTTAAATATGGGTTGATCAACCCCCACCCTAAGCCACGCAAGCTACGCCCAGGTGGCTGTACTACGGGTTACGCCTCATTCTTTTCCTTGGGAACCCGAGGAGGTTGTCTGCACCTCCTCCCTCTCCTACAGTTCCTAAACACCCTTACTGCGAGTCGTCCAGGGAACCCTCACAGGCTACGGTCGCTCCATCTGAGGGAGGAGCTCGAGGGGTTCCCATCGGTGGTGGAGCTCGAGGGCGAGTTCCTTGATGACGACTATGACAGCTCTGCCGCCCTACCTGCCTTGATTTTTGGGTACGAGGACGACGACTTCTTCGTGTTCCCTGAAACGCCAGAGCTGGACAAGGCCCACCAGCAGGAGACAGATGTTACCTGTAGTTGTGGGAGAGTGGAGGTGCTAGTGGTGCTGAGGTAGATGCTCCCCTTCCAGTAGCCACTTGGAGCATCTTGACCCAGAACCAAGGAGGCACAGCTGCGTGTGTGTGCTCGGTGACAGTTTCACCAAGCTTGTTCTCCGGAGATAAAGCAGGCTGTTGGTAATGTGGCCTGAAAGTGGAGCACCACATCATTCGACGACGAGAACACTCCAGTGTGTTGTACGGCCAGACAGTGGAGGCTCCCGCAGCAGTAAGGATGAAGGAGATTATGTCGTTACTGAGGTGCGCGGACCGTATGTTGGTTCCAAGGCGTCATCGAGCCGTCCCTCCAGTCCCCTGGCCTGTCACCGGTTGGGTGCTTGTCCGCAAGAAGGATGGCTCTCACTTATATATATTGCGTCGAACTATCGGGGGTTTTGTTTGTTTTTTAAACAAGGTGGACCACTCCCGACCGCATATCGCTACCCCGAATCGACGAGGATGATGGACTCTCGCTGACATGGGGCGCACGTGGTTCACCTGTCCTTGACAGCCGGTCTGCCTACTGGGCCATATCTGTGCACCCCTGATGACCGGCCTAAGACAGCGTTTTTACTGAGCGGCCACCGACTTCTGCAATTTCGCCGTCTCCCCTTCGGGCTCTCCCACTGCACCTAACAACTTTCCAAGCGTACCATGAACTTCGTTGCTTTGCAGCTGTGTTGGAGGCGTCACACGCTCGCCTTACCTGGACGATGTTGTGGTTGCATCTTCCTTCTTCAGCGACCATCTCCAGCATCTTCAGGAGACTTAGACTCTTCCTCCAGGATGCAGGCATTTGAAGTTGAACCTGGAGAGAAGTGCGAGTTGTTTGCAGGCAGGAGGAAAGTCCAGCTCCTGGGTTTTAATGTGGGTTCCCGAGGAAGTGAGCCCAATCCCCCTGGCGAAGAAGACCTCTGCCATTGTACCATGAAGAGGGCCGCGATCTGCCCAGGACATCCGTCGCTTCCTCGGAGCCTGCGGTTTCTTCCGTCGCCACATTCAGGGCTTTGCAGCAATGGCCAAACCCCTGACTGCTTCTCACCAAGGAAAGGGGTGTGATGAAGTTTGTTTGGGGAGATGTGCTGAAGTGGCCTTCAATGCCTTGAAGGAGGCCCTACCCCCCCCTCTAAGTAATCCGGTTCTGCGCCTCCCCAGACTTTAGCAAAACATCGAGGGTGCACTGTGATGCCAGCACCCAAGCCCTTGGAGGAGCCCTCCTTCAGCGTGATGAGGAAGGAAAAAAAAAAAGGACCACCCCAACACCACCCCACCCACACACACCACATGCTGTCGCCGTACTGGTCCCGCACACTGAAGGATGCTGAAACAAGATATGCGCGCTCATCGATCTGGAAGCTCTGGTACTGTGGTGGATGGCAGTACGAGCCTTTGATCCTTACGTTTACGGCAGAAACGCATTTGAGGTTTGGACTGACCACAGGCTCTACTGGGGGTGGAGGTGTTCTCAAGGCGCACCAAGAGCAACCGCCTCAGTCGGTATTATGCCTATGAGGCTCAGCGGAGGTATGACTTCCAGTTGAGGTACCAAGACTGGGGACCAGCCACATGTCCTGATCTTCTCTCACGGCCAGCAGGTGGAGAGTACACCTATACTCTCAGGGACAGGCCTGCCCTCTAGAGCATGTCCTGCCAAGCCACAGTACCCAGGGGGAAACCGAGGATTTTTTTGCTGCACAACAACCACCAGCGGATGGTGACGAGGAGATGTGAGCTCACCAAAGATGACAGCTGATCAGATGAGGGAACATCAGCTGCGAGATCCAACCTGTGAGGGCCCACCCTGCTCGGATTCCTGGAGGAGAGCGGGAGGGTACCAGTTGAGAGGCCTCCCGCTGCCCTCTCCAGTTTCGAAGTGGAGGAGGGCGTATTGTATTATTTGAGATCCTTCCCCGACAGAATTGTAAGCAGGTGTACGTCCCCAGGCATCTCTCTTCCAGTCTCAAGCACTACAGCACGCCACTGTCCTCCAACTGCTACACATCCTGGGGTCCATCGTACTTACCAGAATCTCCAAGGCTGCCTGGTATTTTCCAAATATGCTCCGCCTGGCAAGGGAGTATGTGGCCAGATGTCACGCATGCCAGCAACGTAAGGGCGTGGCAGGCCGAGCACCATTGGAAGGGCACCCACTGCCGGAAGCTCCCCTGGAAATGGTTTCAGCAGACCTCATGGACTTACGCGGGTGATGTTCTGCACAGGGGTTTCCGGTATGTACTCTCCATTGTCGACCATCATACCCGGTGCCTTCAGCTAGTCGCTCTCCGTGACAAGAGTGCTGACAGAGTGTTGAGGGCCTTTGTCGACAACTATGTCACTCTGTTTGGCCCACCTGACCAACTCCATACGGACAACGGCTTGGAGTTCTCTTCGGCTGAGTGGCGCTCACTTTTAGAGGAGCTGGAAGTGAGCACTCCTTTTCGGTGGCCTACAGTGGCACCCCCAGTCCAATGGGGTGGTGGAGCGCACCAACCGAAACAGTTAAGGATGCGCTGGCTGCCTTGGCTCGGCAGGCTCCATCGCAAGTGGCCCAGCTTCCGCATCTGCCAGCTGTCCGCCTGGCGCTCAACTCAGCCTTCACCGTCCGTTGGAGATTAACACCCAGCCACTGTATTTGCTGACGGGCCGTATGGCAGTCTTCGGCCAGGGGCTTACGAACCGCCAGACAGTTGACCATGAC
>NW_028234425.1:31192373-31197373 GCF_977035675.1 Penaeus japonicus | reverse complement strand
TATTTACATTTCTTTTTTTTTATTTGATTTGATAATCAAACACGGATACAATCAAACACAAACACACGGTACAGTATATGCTTAATATATACAGTCCCAGATCTGGGCAGTACCAACAAACTCTGCGGCGTTCCTCTCCCGAAGCGACTTCTTGAAGGACCAACATCGCGTCACGTGCTTGGCCAAGCAATTCCCGCTCGCATGTAAAGCGCGTGGAGGGTATATAAAAACAAGTAATTACAGCTGCAATGCTAACATCAATAAAGCAACGTGAAGAGTAGAGGCTTCGTGCAACGGAGGGAGGTAATGCTAGTGAGAAATTTGGATGCCGATTTACACGCTTGGGGCTTTTCTCAACAGTAATTTACATCTGACTCGTGAGCGAAGAGAGGCAGAAGCCGACTGGTGATAAATAGGGAGGAAGGGAGGAAGACAGGGAGGGAAGGATGGAGGAAGAGAGGAAGGGAAAGGGGTGGAAGGGGGGGCAGAGTGGAAGGGAGAGAAGGAGGAAGGAAGGAAGGAAAGAAAGAAAGAGAGTGAGTGAGAGTGAGAAGGGAATAAGGGAGGGATAGAGAGAAAGTAGAAGGGGGAGAAGGAAAATGGAAAGGAGGGACAGAGAGAGGGCGGGGGGGGGGGTGGATAGAGGGAGAGACGAGGGGGTAAGAAGGATATATGCAGGGATGGGAGGGAGGAAGAGATACTAAGAAAGAGCGAAAGAGAGAGAGAGTGTGCGAGCAATCTTATGCAATCTTCTTGAATCTGCCAATTCCGTGATTGCTGTATGTATCATTTTTATGGCTGACAGTACGGACCGCCTTGGTTGTAAGACTTCTTTGACAAAGATAAATATATTGTATATATGTATGTACATCTAGATAGAAACACATGCATAAGCGCACGCACACACACACACACACACACACACACACACACACACACATATATATATATATATATATATATATATATATATATATATATATATATATATATATATATGCTTGTGAGAAAAATGGTAGAATGCAGTAACGCATTTAAATTTAGAAATACAAATTTTACCTCCCTGACCTTGACTCACAGTGAGAATCCCAGCTCCTAACCAGTACACTATACGACCCACTAAAAAGATTGTCTAACCAGGTGCCTTACAACCACCATGGAAGTTACCTGTATACTCTTAGCAGAACAGTAATCGCATTACTGTCATCTTTGTCACATAGATATAACCTCGGTAACCTGGTTTGTGACTTAAATTTCAAATTCATTCCCGCCGATTGCCCATGGGGATTGTATGTAAAACCTTGCTATCACTGCTCTGCTATGAGTATATCAGTAACTTCCATGGTGGTTGTAAGGTACCTGGTTAGGAGTCGGGAGTCTCATTCTGAGGACCCGAGTGCGAGTTAAGGTCAGGGAAGTGAAATTTGTATTTGTATATATATATATATATATATATATATATATATATATATATATATATATATATAAAATATATATATATATATAAAATATATATTTTGCATACATATATACATATTATATACTAACATATATATGCATATTGACATATCTATATACATATTAGTTTATATATATATGATAATTATACATAATAGATACATGTATATATATGAATTATATATCTGTGTGTGTCATGTGTATATATATATATTATATATATATATATATATATATATATATATAACCATGTATATACATATATTCATATAACCCCCCCCCTATGCACCCACAACATATTACCTACTCACACAACACATATTATATATACACAAATATATATAAATATATGTTTACATGCTTTTATTTTATTTTATATATATAATATATAATATATATATATATATATATATATATATATATATATGATACTATATGAATTTATATGTGTTTGTATTATGTATACACATCTAAATATACAACACACACACACACATGTACACACATTAATGTATAATATATATGTATATATATATTAAAAAATATTATATATATATATATACATATATATTATATAAATACATATATATCTATATATTCATGTATGTGATATATTCATATATATTCATGTATGTATATATTCATATATATATATGTATGTATAGATATTCCATATATATCTATATATAATGTAGTATATATTATATATGTATACATTATATAAGAAGGTATATATATACATGCATATATACATATACATAGCATATACATATATATTCATGTATGTATATATTTACTGTATATATCTAATGTATTATATATACATATATATATAATATATATATATTATATATATAATATATATATATTATACTATATATATACATTACATTAAAAGGTATATACCATATATGCGTATATATAACATACATATACATATCATGTAAAAACTGTATATACATATTTGCATATATATAAATATATTTTTAATATATATATATAATATATACATTAATATTGTATATATATTCCATGTATGTATATATTTATATGTATAAATTGGATGTATATATTTATATGTATATATGTATGTATATATACATATATATACATATAAATGTGTATATATACATATTACATATATATAAATTGTATTTATGTAGATACATACATATACATATATTATGTACATATAAATTGTGTATATATACATATACATATATATATGTATAAATGTACTCTATCTAGAGTTCATATTACATATATTGTAACATATAAATGTGTATATATATATATACATACATATAAATGTATATATATAGATACATTAAATATATATATATATATAGTGTTGTATATATATATATATACATAAAAATGTAAATATATATATATATATATATATATACATATATATAAACATATATTATACATATAATATATTACACTTATATATACATGTATAAGTACATATATATACGTATATATACATAAATACATACATAATATAATTTATGTACATATATATTACATATTATATACATGTATTTATACACATATAATGTATATGATATAATTTATATATATATGTATATATATATACATATATATACATATATACCATGTGTTTACATATTTATACATATATATTAACAATGTACATATTAGATACATATTTATACATACTATACATACATATTTATACAATAATAAATCTACATTACATATTTAATACATATATATAGATACATATACATACATATAATATATGCACATATATACATATATATATATACCTGTATATACATATATATATATATAACAAATATATATATATTATATATATTACATATATATAATCATATATACATACTATATTTTTTAATTTTAGTTGTTTCCATATATAAAGACATGAATATATATATATATATATAAATATGTATAAATATATATATATAAACATATATATATAAATATATATTTACATATATATATAAACATATACATACATATATATACATATATGAATATATATATATATATATACATATATCTATACATATATAGACAGACCACATCAATTTTCAGTATGATACCCCTTTGATTCTCATATGAGGTGATGGATATTTATTGTCTTTTTTTTCTATTTACCTTCCCTCTTCCTCCAAACCCTGTGCATATTTGCCCCTCCCTTGTTGCTCATAACGGCCAGTCACTGAAAGTCCCGAAGCATAAAGCAATCCACTCTCACTCTTGCAACGATTTACCACAGGGGAATAACACCGCGAATAACACATATTCTCTCCCTCTCTCATAACCTCTGGGGAGCAGTGCTGGCTGGTAAACAATGTGCGAAGGAGCTTAGTTCCGCTTTTTTCTTCTTTTTTTTTACTTTTTTTTGTATTCATGTTTTTCGGGTAGTTTCCTTTTTTTTTTTTTAATCCCCATTTCTTTTTCATTGGAGAAAAGCAAGGATGGTACTTTTAGTTTAAGCTGCGGGAGGAATGGAGCTCTGTCAGTACTTACTGTTGGAAAGGTTGGATTAAAAAAAAATAAAAGATGTTGACGTGTAATCATCAACAATGCTAACATCCACTCAGCATGTAACTTTGTCGGATTACTTGTACCGCGGAGGCTTTAAGCTGTACGCTGTTCACAAATGAGCCGCGACAATGAAACCCACAGGGAACACTATAACAAAGACAGCATAACAGCGGCCATTCTAGCATCAAATATACTGTTATTGGAATGAATATACTACGTGGTAACCTCAGCGATGTCCTATTATACTATGAATACCAACATTTTAAACATTGAACGACACTTATTGATCATGAAGACACCCTTAGTTCCCGAGTTACGTAGACATTCATCAACAACTCTTGTAGAATAAACGTTCATACTCATATTCATGGATTTGTGTAGAATAGTATTACCTGATTTCACCCGAACTAAATCCGGGTCGGCCATCGTCCACTATCCAGGAAGCTCTCTGTGTTAGAGCTGTCATTTGCATGATAATACTGGGGACTACCTACCACCTTGCCAGCCATTGTGCCACTATTGTTCTTGTCTTTATTTCATCCTTCTTGTCCTCACATTGCAGATCCTCGGTGTTCGAGATATGTGTTATGTAATGGAGGAGTAACTGTACAAATTCTCTTATTTCTAAGATGTGGTTGTGTTGGAACAGGGGTATTCATTTGCTTTATCGTCTTCTATTATCTTATAATGGATGTAACTGTAAAGCTACTGTGTATGGCTATTTACGGTTAAGAAAAAAAAATTATATATTCAGTAAAGGAGCTCACCTTCTTTCAAAACAAACAACCGCCCATTTACAGTCGCGCCTGTTAAAGACCCCTGGGTTATTTAGTTTAGGTCTTAGATTTTACCAACAGCTTCGTTTTCTTTTTTTTTCCTTTGCAATATTTTCGTTTTCTTTGCTTCCCAGACTCGTTCACTTTGCTTCTCTTTATCAACAGTTTTGGTTTGTTTCTTTTCCTTTACAAGCGTTACCATTTACCAACCGTTTCGTATTG
>NW_028234425.1:31162373-31172373 GCF_977035675.1 Penaeus japonicus | reverse complement strand
GAGAAGAAAGAGAATAAAGAGAGAGAGAGAAGAAAGAGAATAAAGAGAGAGAGAGAAGAAAGAGAATAAAGAGAGAGAGAGAGAAAGAGAGAGAAAAAAGAGAGAGAGAGAGAAGAAAGAGAATAAAGAGAGAGAGAGAGAGAGAAGAAAGAGAATAAAGAGAGAGAGAGAGAGAGAAGAAAGAGAATAAAGAGAGAGAGAGAGAGAGAGAAGAAAGAGAATAAAGAGAGAGAGAGAGAGAGAAGAAAGAGAATAAAGAGAGAGAGAGAGAGAGAAGAAAGAGAATAAAGAGAGAGAGAGAGAGAGAAGAAAGAGAATAAAGAGAGAGAGAGAAGAAAGAGAATAAAGAGAGAGAGAGAAGAAAGAGAATAAAGAGAGAGAGAGAAGAAAGAGAATAAAGAGAGAGAGAGAAGAAAGAGAATAAAGAGAGAGGGAGGAAAGAGAGAGATAGAGTAAACGAATATATGGAAGACCTACTTTGAAATAATCTCAAATATTTTAAATTTGTAGTTCTATTTCATTTCTTCAGTATAACATACATAACAGGAAAAGGGGTTTGTGGCATATCCAAAACCATCTTTACACAGTGGCCAATTAGACTCCAGGTAAGGTGACCAATCACAGCCATTTCTGAGTGAACAGTCAGAGTTAACGGCAGCACTAAGGTACACGCCTACAGTAAAACTGAGCCAAACGGGGTTTTGTCCAACGAGGCGGAAAAATCGTCTCCTGTATGTACAGTTTTGGCAAATAATCACTGACCAGGGACTGCCGAAAAGATAATGCTGTTTGGGGCGCTTGGGTAAGTTTTCCTTTTATTTATTTCTCTTTCATTTTCTTTATTCCTCTCTCTCTTTCTCTTTTTCTTTCTTTCTTTCTTTCTTTCTTTCTTTCTTTCTTTCTTTCTTTCTTTCTTTCTTTTTTCACCTACTCTCTTCTCACAACTACACCCACCCACACCACCCACCCCCACACAATCACCACACACACACACCCCCCCACACATAACACACCAAATACCCAACACACTCTCTCTCTCTCTCACTCTCTCAATCTCTCTATGTGTTCTTGTGAAAGGAAAATAAGTGATATCTGTTAAAATATGATAGATATAGATAGACCGAAATTGATTGATAGACTGGGCGAATTTATTCAATTAAGAGAGAGACCAAGAACTCAAGAGTGATTGATGAACTGACAGAGCAACTCTAACTAGAGGTAAACTAGAGATAGACAAGCCCACCTTCGTCTTAAAATACATGATATTTATTTTTGTCATATTTATCCTTCTTGGTTCACCTCAGTCGAGCGTTTACACTAAACGTTTCTAATTTTATTCCTTAGAGAAAAATCATCAGAAAATGGGATCAGAAGCATTGCAAAAAACCGCCTGTGGATATCTATGTAGTGGCGTAATTTATCATTCCATTATCTGTGAGCACTCAAGGAAATAAATTTGAATTTATAATATGAACTTTCTATCAGCCTGCTAGAAAGGGGATAGAATTTTGAAGATTTTTTTTTTTTTTTTTTTTTTTTTTTTTTTTTTTTTTTTGTTAATTGCAGACGAGAGAACCAAAACTGTGAAAGAAAATGAACGTTTCTGCAAAACAGCCTTATTCAGGAGAGTTACAGAGAGAACACAAAAACACATTTATAGTCGTTGCTCACACATTTGATTAATATCGGTTAATCATTCCTGGCATAACACATTCACCTGATCGATACATAACATACATAACAGATGCTGGAACACATATACATAACCACGTTGAAGGTGATCAATTTGTGTAATCACTCTCGATAACCGTGTCTGCATCTCTATACCAAGCCTGGCAAAGGACTTGACATGACAAGTTAAGGCAATATATGCGTCCCCCCCCCCACACACACACACACCTGTACAAGCTACACTTATTGTACTGAAAGAGATCATAACGGATAAACTAAACGTCCCAATAACATTATTTGACGATCATTATAAATATTACCTTTCTATTAATGATTTTTATCTTGGTCTGTTTTTGTAGATGATTGTTTTGGTTAGGTCAAAGACTCTTCCAAAGATTTAAAATAGCCCCCCGAGGGTGCGTGCATTCCTAATCTAAACTAGTATTTAAGAATATTACATATTAATAAACACAGACACAAAAAATATATAAATGAAATAAGGAATACCATATGAAAATTGAGAAAATCTAGCGCGCGCGCGCGCGTGTTTGTGTACGTGTATTTGTATAATTTATGTTATTCATTCGTAAATGCTAAGGCAATGGTGTTGTGATGCTATGTCAAAATTTTACACTAACGTGAAACGTGTATACAAAACATGGAATCAAAAGAATGTATTACATTTTTATTTCCTGACAAAGCCACCATTTCTGCATTTATTTAGATGAAGATTTTTAACCTATGTCATTTTTGTGGTTTTACATATAAAAAAATGATGGGGCAAATTTTCTTGATTCGGAATTTTCTGAATGCTGTAATAAATAAATTTAATTTCTTTGAACTATAAAATTCACATTCATGAATCACAAACTATCACACACAAAAATCGGGTTTAATTCATTCACAGAAAATAAATAATTCCGTATACACAGTTTGAAAAATGTTTTTTAAAAATTGAAAAGGATTAAAATGTAGATTTTATCATATGTTAATTCTTTTAGTATATGTGCCTAAATATATATACATATCTTTGTCGCTCACGTGTTTTGACAACTAATTTCATTTTCCTTCTACCTAACAGTTACTAGTAAAATATGAAAAGGCTGTCTGACAGTGCAGCTACGGGCTATGGACGCAGGGCTAGCATTTCAAACATTTTCATCAGACAATTTGGGACTTTGAGAGTACCGTTACCACATACTGACACATTCTTCGTGTTTTTGATGCTAGGTTTATTACAGCCAGGTGATCCTGCGCGATTTTAATAAAAGTTTGAAGGGGAGGGAGCGGTCTCTACAGTTGCATGAATGGGATCCATACTTTCTGATCGTATTTGTGTGGGCGTTGTGTAGTGCGGTGGGCGTGCTGTGTGTGTTGTGTGTGTGGGGGATGTGTGGTGTTACGTTTGTACGTGTCGTGTAGTGTACGTTGTAGTGTGCGTGCACACTTAAGTGCTCTCCCTCACACAAACAATCACACAAGCAAGAACCCCCTTCCTCTACTCTGCCAATAGGTAAGTACCGGAAAAAATGCACACTTTGTCTGTAAAAGTTCCCCTCCTCCTCACACACAACACACACACGCACGCACGCACGCACGCGCGCGGTTATAAATAAACACAAGTGGTGTAATTGCCTCCAAGCTCGATGAACCTGGTTCATCTTATATTTCAGTTGACCTGTTTGGCAACACCGGAGTCTGATCTCGCTGAAAAATCTTCAGTCACGAAGGTTTAGCTCATCTTTGGGGATATTTGGCCACTAGTTAATTTCGGTAACGTTTAATATTTATAAATACATTCATGTATATATATATATATATATATATATATATATATATATATATATATATATATATATATATAATTTAAATGTTTCATGTATATGAGAATATTTTTGCATATATATATTCATGTATATAAATATATTAATGTTTACATATATGTATATACATATATATTTAAGTATATTTATGATTATATATTATAATTATATATTTATTACAATATAAATATTATTTAACCGCTCTCTGCGCGCACGCGCTCGCTATCCTCCTCTCTCACTCGCTTTTTTGCATAATACATATGAATATATAATTAATTATATTACAATTCATAATTTATATAATATATTAGTTATGTATACGTATTTACGTATATGTACACTGATGTCTGTATACATATTGATGTCTATACATATTTATGTAAATAAGCATATTGGTGCAGATGTACATATTGATCTATATATATATATTAATGTTAATACAAGATCTGTATTAAAAAACATTTTCCAATTATTAATATATACATTAAATATTTTATATTATAAATATATATATATAAATATATATATATTAAATATATTTTATTGTATATTATATACATATTCATGTATATATGCGTTATCATGAAAAAACCACTCATCTCACCCTACTGTATATGTATAAGTATATATATGAAATTATATATATATAAATATATCAATAAGATATATATACTAAATAAATCATATATATATATATGTGTGTGTATGTACTAAGTCTTATGTGCTGAATGACAATGTATATGTAACTATTTGTTGTATGAATATGTAAATGTAAATTATGATATGTATATGTAAATATATGTATTATATTTAAAATGTTATATATATGTGTATCTATGTATGTGTATAAATATGTATAATTCTTATATATGTTATGTATATATAATATGTATATGTATAGATATATTAATAATATGTATATAAAAAATATATATATATGTATATGTATATGTATATGTATATATATATGTATAAGAAAATGTATTGTTATGTATATGTATATATTCTATGCTGATGTATATATCATATATGCATATGTATATATATCTATGGATATGTAAATATATATAGTATATGTTTATATATTATATGTATATGTACTATTATATATGTAAATATGTTTTATTATTTTTATATTTATATGTATTGTAAAAAACTGATATTAGAAAATATATATGTATATGTTATTTAAAGTTATGTATATGTATATGTATATATTATGTATATGTATAAAATATATTGTTATGTATATATCTATATTATATGTATATATATATATGTATATGTCATATTATATATGTATATGTATATATATATGTATATGTTATTTATTGTATAGTATATATATATATATATATGTATAGTGTATATATATATTAAATATGTATATGTAAATGGATATGTAATGATATGTTATATATAATGTATATGTATATGTATAATAAATATATATGTATATATAGTATATGTATATGTATAAGTATATGTATATGATATGTATATGTATTTTATATATAAATTTCTAATATATATGTATCTGTATATTTTATATGTATATATCTTATATGTATAGTATATATATATATGTATATGTATGATATATTGTATATGTATATTATATGTATATGTATATATATTGTATATATATATGTATATTATATATATGTATAGTCTATATATTGTATATATGTATATTATATGTAAATATATGTATTATGTATAATTGTATATGTATATGTTCTATGTATATATAGTATATGATATGTAAAATGTATATTATATGTATATATAATGTATATGTATATGTATATGTATATGTTATATGTATATGTATATTATATTATTATATATACATATATATACATATACATATACTATACATATATATACATATACATATACATATACATATGCCTAAACATATACATATATATATATACATAGACATTATATACATATACATATACACTTAACATATTATATCTATACATATACATTACATATAATATACTATACATTATATACCTATATATACATATAATACATATACTAAATAATATACATATAATATAAATCTATACATATATATATATTATATACATATACATATACTGATATATATATCTATTAATATATCATATAAAATTACATATACTATATATATATACATATACATATATATATTATATATACATAATACATATATATATATACATATCCTTTTATATATATACAATACATATATATATATACATATACATATATTATTATCATTTTAATACTATAATATATATTTATATATACATTCTATTTATATATACTATACATATATATATATATATCAATACATTATTAAACATATACTATATATATACATTAATACTATATATTATATACATATTATATATATATATATTATAAATACATATAACCTTATTATTTAAAAAATTATATATATATACATATAATATTATCTTATAATTATAATATAAATCATATAATATATTTATATAATATTAATTTTATAAAATATATAAATATACATATAATATAATAATATATATAATAATATATATATATATTTTATAATATTTATTTTATGGGGATTTATATTTTAATTTGTTTTGTTATTTAAAATTTTATGTAAAAGTTTTTCAGATTTATATGTAAAGAAAATTTTTGATTTTGTATAAAATTTATATTTGGTTTTATGGGTATTTTTAAAATGGAAAGTATAATATTATATGTATTGTATATTTTATTTTTATAATATATTTTTTATATTAAAATTTTTAATGATTATTTTATTATATATATTTTTTTATAAAATTTTTTTTTTATAAAATTAAGTTAAAAATTTTAAAAGTTTTTAAAATTCTTTAAAATTTTTATAATTATATTAAATATATTATTTAATTAAATTTTACAATTTATTAGGTTTTATTTTTTACATTTAAAAACATTAAAAACAGGTTTTTTTTATAATTGTATTTTAAGTTTTTTATTCCCTTTGTAAAAAATTAAATATATATTTTAGATAATTTTATTATATATTTGGTATTTTGAAATGGTATCTTAGGTTTTATAATTATTGTTTTAAAAAGGTTGTTTTAAATTTAAATTCATTAAAAATTTTTTTATACATTTAAAAAATGGTTTTCTATTATTTATATTTTTTAAAAATTTTATATATTTTTTTTGAAAAAAATTAATAAAAGTTTATATATTTTTATTTATTTTTTTTTTATTTTAAAGTTTTAGTTTTTAATTATTTAAAATTTTTATATTTTTAAATATATAGATTTTTCAAATTAAAATTTTATTATTTTATTATAGTTTTAAAATATTATAAGTTTTATTTTATATATAAAATTTATATAATTTAAATATATAAGTATATGGATATAGTTATAAAAAGTTTTTTAAATTTTTGTATTTTGGATAGATTGGGTTTTTTATATATAATGGGTTTTATATGGTTTTGTATATTTTTTTATTTATATGTTTTTGGTATATGGTTTTTTGTATTTTTATATGTTTTATGTATATATATTAATTTTTTTATATTTTTATATATATTTTTATTATTGGGGTTTATTTATTTATATGGTTTTATTTTTTTTATTTTAAAAATATTATATTTTTTATAAAAATATTTTTATATATATAATTAATATATATTTATATTATATTTTATTTTTGTTTGTATATGTATATTTATAATATTTTAAACATTTTTTTATATGATTTTTATATATATGTTTTTTTTTGTATATTTATATATGTTATTTAATTATTAAAATTAAAAATTTAAAGTATATTTTTTTATAAATAGTAAATTATTTTAATATATTTTAAATATATTTTATTTTAAAATATAATAAAAGTATATTTATATGATATTTATATATATTATATTATATTATATATTTTTTATAGTTTAAAATTTTATAATATATTTTTATGTTATGTATATATATTAAAATATATTTATTTATATATTTATAAATATTTTATATATATAAAAAATAAAATATATTATATTTTATTTAAATATATTATATTATAGTATATATAAAATTATTATATAATATATATATATATAATTTTTATATTTTTAAAATATATTTTATATAATGGGTATATATGTTTTTTATAATATTATATATATATATTTATTTTTATATAATATATTTTTATCTATATATATTATTATTTTTATATTTTTATTAATATATATATATATATAATCTTAAAATATTTTTTATATATATAAATAATTTTTTTAAATTTAATATATATTTAAATATATATTATTATATTATTTATTATTATTATATTAATTAATATTTGTATATTATATTAAATTATTTTTATTATATGTTCTTTAAAAATATTATTAATTTATTATTATAATTATATTTTTAATATAATTATTAATATATTTATATATAAAATTTTAAAATTTTATTATTATAAAATTTAAAAAATGTTATATAATTTAAATATATATAATTTTTTAATTATTATGAATTTTATATTTATATAATATTTTATATATATAATTATATATATATATAAAATTTTTAAAATTTTAAATTTAAAAATATATATTTTAAATTATATTTATTTAAATATATATTTATAATATATTAAGTATATTTAAAAAATTTAAATTTTATTTTTTATATTAATAAAATTTATATAAAATATTTTTATTATAGTATAAATTTTTATGTTATATATTAAAATAATTGTATTATTAAAATTTATTATATATATTATTAAATGTAAATATATTTTATATTTTATTATTTAATAATTATTATGTATTTAATTATTATTAATATATTTATTTATATTATTATTATATTATAAAATATTTTTATTTATATTATATATGTATATTATAAAATTATAATATATAAATATTATAATTTTTTATATATATTATATTATATTATTTGAGAGATATGTATAGGTAGTTAGATAGTTAGTGGAGTTGTATATATAGATGTACTATGTATATAGAGAGATGTAGATGGGATATAAGAGAGTGAATACGAGGGATAGGGATGAGATGATATCTAGATATATTTGTAGTAGTGGTTCAATGCAGCAGATAGGGAGAGGGCGTGGGAGTCGTGTGTGAGGGAGTGGGTGTGGATAGAGATAGTTTTGTCGGGCGAGTGAGGGATTGGGAGAGGGTGCGGGTGAGGGTGGTGGGATTGGGTTGATGGTGAGTGGTGTGAGAGTTGAGGTGGGGAGTGGTGTGGGTGTGGGTGTGGGGCTTGTCAGTGTCAGAGTATGTGACTGTTGCATGTGTCTGGTGTCTGAGTTGACCTTGAGTCTGTGTGTGTCGAGAGATCAGAAGTCTGATTTGTGTGAGTGTCAGGTATGGTCAGAGTCTAGTAGACAGGTTTGTTTGGGAGTTTGTGTGTGAGTGTTGAGACTTGAGTGGAGAGTAGAAGTATGTGAAGAGTGTTGGTGTATGTGCTGTGTGTGAGTCAGGTGGTCTGTCGAGAGTTGTGTGTCTTGTCTGTGTGTGAGTGTAACTGTGTCTGAGTGTGAGTGTGTGAAGAGCTGTGAGGTCTGAGGTGATGAGAGAGAAGAGTGTTTCTGTGCAGAGGGTGGTGTGAGTGTCTGTGTCTGGAGTGAGAGACCTGTGTCTGAGACATTTGACAGTATGGGTGTGCAGAGAGTGTATTAATGAGAGTCAGGTGTCAGTGAAGAGCGATGACTGTTTCAGAGACAGTTTCTATATGACAAGTGAACCAGAAGTAGACGTCTGGGGTTGTCAGATTCTTGAGAGATAATGGTGAAGAGTGATGTACTATGAGACTTAGGTTTCTGATACTTAGAATGTGTGAGTAAGTGTTCAGAGTGAGTCAGTGACAGATTATTTACATTGTTGCGAGAGACTGAGGATACTGTGATAGTAGACTGAGTCTTTACTAGTTCGATGGAGACACTGAGACAAGAGGATAGTATGAATATGTGAACTGAGGCCAGAGTTGTTGAGTATACAGATACACTAGATATAGACTGCATAACCCAGCATGATGATAATAACCAGCTGATACTGCGTATATATACATAGACTCGGATTAGTATAGTGACATAGACATGATATACGAGATTGATATGATCAGAATTGTGATACATATCACTCTTACATATATACATACTACGATATATGTATATATATATGTATATATATATACTATAGTATTATGTATATATATATACATATATTTAGTAATATATGTAGAAAATATTTGTAGTAAATATATATTGTATATATATATATAGTATATTATAATTCATCATAAATAATATACTAACATATATATATACAATACTACATTCATATTACACACATAAGAGATCATATATATATCTATATATGCCTTTTACATTATCAATTCATATATATATACATACATGTTTATTCATATGATAAACATAACATATATATTTCCATAAATATACATACATATATTAGT
>NW_028234425.1:31127373-31154873 GCF_977035675.1 Penaeus japonicus | reverse complement strand
TGGATTGCATTGTAGATTAAACGTTGTTTTTTTTCTTGTTTCATATTTTCGATCACAATCTCTTGTATTGTAGAAAAAACGTTAACGAAGGTCTTCTTGCTTTTCTTTTTAACCAAATGTGATAGCATATATTCTTCCTCGCATTCTGTGTAACCAAGAGAAAGAAGAATATATAGATATATGGATAGATCAATAGATAGATAAACCTCAAGTTATAAAACCGAATGAGGAAATATCACCGTTACATTTTCCAAACTAATCTTTAAGTAACAATCAAAGTCTCGATATCTTATATTTAGCATCTCTTACTCTGGAAATACAACAAAACATCAAATCCAACATTAATTAACAGAGCATAGGGAAGTAATTTGAACAAAGAAAAAGTTTGGAATATCTTCGGTTTATCAACACTAAATCGTTCTTGAACTATTCTAAAAGATTGTTATTGTAATACAGGACAGAGTTGCCAGATAGTGGAAGTTAGTAAAATATTGAATCTTACTGGTGAAAGGAAATAGTTTGGAACCAGACCATATTTGGTGAAATCTGTTGAAAATCGAATTAAACATTACTTCAGTCTAAGATCATGAGTAATTACGAACGTTGGAAATATATACAGTCAGGATAAGGAATAAAGAAAAAAAAATACAAAAAAAAAAAAAAAAAAAAAATCTAAATCACAACCGCTGCAGCAATGTTGAGACCCAATTATTTTTGCTCAAGTCTGTTGGGGAAATTTACAATCTAGCATCTAAGAGGTATACAGTATATGGCTGGCACATTTCTTGTTTTTTTTTATTTCGTGAAACTAATCTTCCATTGAATCTGAAGTCTGCGAGAGAGCTTTATTAATATGTGTCTTTACGGTTTTCAGAGGATTTCATATTCATTTGTCCCACTTGAATGGTATTTCACTATCTTTTTACATTTTTATTTGCAAGCTGATGCAGGATATTAAGGTACGTACAGGATACAGAGTAACAGCTTTTTTAAATATCAAACTAAAGGATGATGCAAAATGAAACTCGATCGTAAAAGTATAAATGATTTCAATAAAGCCCTGATATTCCATAATTTTAATCCGTCGGTGAAATCTATTGAAAATTGCACCTCTCGATTTGGCAGCGCTTATACAACATACAACAATCAATATACAATATACAACATACAATCAATCAATACAACATACAGCGCTGATGCATTACCAATCTCCGAGGCGCCGAACCTGGGTTTTGATCCCATAGACTTTCGTTCAATTTTATTTTAGATTGGTGCTTTTCTAGTGTAAACATCGGTATTTATGATGATAATGACCGTATTATATCGTTGATGGTATTTATGGATATATGTATTTCTTTCGCATTCCTACCGTGTTTCTTGTGTTTGTTTGTTTGTTTTTTTCTTTTTTTTCACTCTTTTCGTACTTAGTATATCCTTCTTGTTACTTTTCATTCTATCATGATATTATTTCCTTACTATTACCGTAATCCTATTTATGAATATAATTATTATGGTTATTATCAGGATAATGATCTATATCCGTGCATTATGATACGCCTGTAACTACGTGATAAAAAAAAAAAAAATAAAAAAAAACAATCAAGGTATGACTTGCATTGTAGAAAATAAATTAATTTTGCTTTTGTCGTTCTGTGTTTACCAAAATGAATAAATTAGCAGATGAGTATGTAAAGCTTATAGAAAAAAAATAGTGATTATGAAAAAGAGTAATAATTCGTTTTGTCCAGAATTCTAGACATACGTAAGAGTCCATCAAGCGTAATAATGGTACAAATGATGATGAAGAAAATAGCATTAATGATAGTGATTATAAAAGTAATAATGAGTCATATTAGTAATACTAACAATAATGACGATGTATCTAGATAATCGAATTGATGATATGAGATATAAAGTATATGAAAAGTGAACATTAATATTAAGTATGAATATACATCATAAGTGCTTGAGTCTTCCTGTGTTTTCGTTGGCCATCAAAGCAACATCAAGAAATACCATTAATTTAGAGATACAAGTTGATCTCAGATTGCAATATTGAATAATCTCGGATGTATTTAAAACTGATTTTTTTCTATTTCGTAATTCATATTTCTTTACTGCTTCTCCATTTTGCCTTTCTTTTTTTTATTACATATATTGTGTCTGAAAGGAGAATGTCCATACGAACACAAACCAGTGAATAAGATAATCTGAGGAAATATTTATAGTTTTTCATCAACAAAATCTTCGCTTTTTAGATTAAAAATTATATCATACAATATTACTGTAATTACAAAGAGAAATTCTTTGAAAATCACTTGCATTGCAAATGTACCTTAATATTTGTAATAACGATAATATTGTAATCTAAATGCCGGTTTGCGCTGAAATTTCCCGCATGAAATTAATTAATTACATTTTCGGCATAGAACAGGAGAATGATGATAAAGAAGGATAATCAAATAAATTATATAAAACCATTCAAGTAATGGATCCTGATCAATGGATTTTGAGTCAAAAACTAATTGAGAAAACATATCCTTTAGCCTACCTTCTCTAAACTAATATTTTCAGTTAAAAATTCAATTCTCAACTAAAACATACCGTTTCTATCCTTTCACTGGAAAAAAAATGGCAAGGTCTGACTTATATAGACAGAACCCAAAATAACACTAAACACTATAATAATCTTCGATTTATTAATACCAAATCCTTTCTTTCATATTATTCAAGATGGCTCAGTTGGTAGAATGCCTTCATTCCCCATTTTTTTTCACTTTTGTTTTCAGGTAGTAATCTCTTGTACTTAATACTGTTAACAACGATGATAATTGTAATAACATTATATTGATGACAAGGACAAAAAGACCTATGACAATTTTCGTTCTGTTTTTGTTTGTTTGTTTGTTTGATTGTTAATCCCGTGTTTGAAAATTTATTCCCTATTCGCTGCTTCTGCTACTTTTATTTTTTCATTATAATTCCTTATCTAGATATTAGAATAACCATTGCTGTTGGTCATAGAAATAAAATATAGCCTATTACTCTTGAATTAATTGATCATATCATAAATTCGAAAGAAATCCTAGAAATTACGAGCTGACAACTCTCTTTCCATCGATGACATATCCGCTTTATAGATGAAAATATATCAAAGGTTATTACTGTAATTATAACGAATCAGTCACGTTATTTTTGCAATTAGTTGTTATGCAAATAATTTTCTAAAAAGGAAAAGAAAAAAAAAAAAAACAGTGCTAACCGACAGGAACATTTTTCAAATATATTCCTCGGGTGCGATTTAAGTAAAGTCAAGAAATACTAAAACAGGTCATGGCATTTCGATAGTCTATTTTTGGATATGAGGAGGACAGTGATAGAGAAAGAACGATAAATAAATGAAGTAAAGCCATTAGATTGATTAATCCTAATCTTGTGTAAAAAAAGACCCCATCGGAGAAAATGTCATCGCAGGGCTAACTTTTCTAAACTATTTTTTTTTCTAGATAATGGAAATATCAGTCAATACCCGACATGTAGTTCATCTCCTTCCTCTGGAAAACCAAAATAAAGAAAAAGAAAAAAAGAAAAAAAAATGGGTCGCCACGTTTTTTTTTTTCTTTTTAACAATGATTATTATAATAATATTATATTGATTAAATCATTAATGACTGTAATGGTATCATTACGTTGATTAAATCAGCATTGGCCATACTTAACACAGTATTATGTTAATTAAAGTATTAATTATTGTAATAATAATAAATTATAATGTTGATTAAAGCATTTATATTTTGTTCTTTTCTTTCTTCGATTTTATTCTTTGACAATATAACCTTTGTTCTTTGTTCATGTTCATTTAGTCATCATATTTCTTCTTATTATTGTTATTATCAACAATATACTCATGATTATTATTCAACTGGATTATACCTTGTGTATATATACAGTACACTTACATAATTACATGATATGAAATATTTGTGTTTCTTAGTTTTTTTTCTTCTTTGTTGTGACTTAATAAGTTTGAAGTTCCCAAAATACATCAGAAATATTTATTATTATAAATAAATAGATAAAGAAATGATTGAATTGATGGATGATTTTACGAATGAGAAAATAATATCTTTAGTTGTGGATTTTTTATACATTTGGTCATAGATAAAACAAATATATATATACATATATACCTGTATATATATATATATATATATATATATATATATATATATATATATATATATATATATATATATTATATAAGGCGGAGATATTGACGAAAAGAAACTCTCGTGACAAGTTCTTCCCTCCTTGGTATATATCCATATCAAAATTCTCCTTTCAAACTCTATAAATGTAATTACAAAAGGTAAACTCGATCGAAATGTATAGAAGTAAAAAAATGGAGGAGAAATAAGGGAATTCAACTAACGAAAACAATGTAGATAATCATCTACGGTAATAGCATATAATTTTCAATATTCTACATTCGCTTAGATACAGGAATATTTTAATGATCGAATGAAACTTCAGAAATCTTAAATACGTGGTACTGTCATGATATTGGTCATATGACTATAGTAATTGAAAAATGATAGAGTAAGCACGATTATAAAGATAAATGATTATATACATACGATAGAGAGAGAGAGAGAGAGAGAGAGAGAGAGAGAGAGAGAGAGAGAGAGAGAGAGAGAGAGAGAGAGAGAGAGAGAATCAATGTAGGAAAGGAAGGTAAAAAAGTTCAGTTTACCGGTAAAAATACCCGGTACACTTTGTTATCCTTTTCAATATTTTGATATCTGATGTAAGCTTATCTATGAAAGGATAATAATTTCATCTTGTGGTTTTCATGACCAAAGAAAACATCAAAAGTCACAAGTTCTTACAGTGCCTCTTGTAACTTTGTAACATAATATTCGAATTATAATAGGTCTGATTTTGTCACTGGATATCGAGTTATTTAGAGCACATAACCTGCAATCTTTATTTTTGATGCTCGTATTATCATTTGAATCACCGTTATTATTTTTTTTTCAAGGTAATTATTATCACTATAATATATATTGCTTTTTTATAACAATCATTATCGTGTTGTTTTCTTTATCATCATTGACTGATTACATTTAATTAACATGTGACTTTGATTCATTAGAAATGACGAAGTTATATCTTTATATCACTCGAATTCATCTATAGAATTTCTTTATCTATTTATCTATCTATATATCTATTTCCTCCCTCTCACGAGCACCAAGTTACACAGAAAAAGGAAGGAATACATGCTATCAATCATGGAAAAGAGATAAAAGGACCTCCATTAACGTTATATATATTACAAGAGAGAATGTCCCTGAGACTAATTTTATTTTCATTTTCCAATTCTTTGAACTGCGAACTCGGGGAACTTTAACAGCGAGTACTATCATTATTATGAATAATAGAATATGAATTACAGTGTGACTGGAAATGAAGATACTGATTCATTGTCATTTCAGTGATAGATTATAGTTTATTTTCATCTATAAACCGGTTACCTCGTCGTTGAATATTCAATTTTCAAATAGATATTTACAGGGTACACTATCCTTACAAGTATTGGAACTATAATTATTAGGACAATAGATAAATAAGGAATTGAGACAATCATCTACAGAAAAGGAACAAAGGATATATTTCTAAAAACAAATAATTTAATGGAAAAGTGAAGAAAACTTTGGTAATGTACTTATTAAGTGAAAATAAAAGACTGGGGAGTCAACCATTACATTATCAGTGCATGATTTGGGTACATTTTGGAATTATTTCATTTATTGGTCTGTTTCCATATCAACTTTCTCCTCTAGAACCTCGAAGATGCAATTACAAAGCAATAAAATGGTACATAATGGAAGCGTATAGAAGAAAAACGGTTAGTGGGAGAAAAATAAGAAAAAAAAAATTACCAAAATGAGTTTACAAAGGTATCTGAGGGTCTTTGTCATTTCAATAGTATTTTGAAGTAAACTCACGTTTTTCTGTGAATTTATGATAGTTTATCCTGTTCTGAATACCAAGAAAAGTATCGGAAGTTTCAGGTAATTAATTACAATATATATTCATTCTCTGTCCACGTGAGATTATTTTTTACTTATTTGCTCCCTTGGATCCTCTTATTATAATTCAATCACCTTACGCAGTGTCATCATTATCATTGTAACTTCTTGCTATCATTTTTATTTTGTTTCTTTCATTGTTATCACTGACCTTATTACGTCGATTTATCTTCCCTAACAAACGAAATTACCTTCTCACTTTCATATTCATAGAATTTCCTTAATGGTTTTCTATAATCAAATATTCATTCAATTGTTTGTTCATCTATTCAATTATCTGTCTATAGTGATATATATTTCTCATAAGCGCTTAGTTATATAGAAACACCAATGTAAAAGAGATGGGAAATAACCAGCAATATGTTCTAAATTACAAGAAGGTTTTTATTAATAAATCCAAGATGTACGCATCTATAACATGTGACTTCGAATGAATAAGATGATCAGTTCTAAAATCTCCGCTGGATAAATCAAAATGCATTATAAAGTTTTGCTATAACATGAAAAAGCCCTTAATTTTCCAGTCAGTTACACAGCAAATTATAGTTTAATATTTAGGTATGCAACAATGTTAGGTAAAAAAAAAAAAGAGAGAGAAAACAGTGGTAGAAGAGAGAAAGAGAAACAGATGAGATAAAGACATTTAGGTAAAGAATCCTGACCTAGTGATTTTATTTTTAAAAAGAAAGTACAAACTTTAGGTAAACTGTTTCAAGATGATATTTTTTTCGATAGCATTGTAATTATGAAGTAAAAATGTATTTCAAAATTTTCACTCAAAAAAAAAAAAAAAAAAAATAGATATATATATGTGATAAATAAACAGAACATTAAGTAAAAACTATAGAGGAAATTGCGTTCATCTACGAGTTGTTAATATCAAATCCTTCTATCTAACTCAAGATGGCTAAATAAAATACTTGCCTTGAAGGGGTTCGATTCCCCAGTCTTTATTTTCGACTTTCATTTTCAGGCAGAAATAACTTTTATTCTATTGTAAACAAACATGATGCTGGTGATAATGACATTACTGTATTGATGAAAACGATAATTACATATATATACATACATACATACATACATACATCTTCGTATTCGTGAAATACAGGTTATCATTACTGATACCAAGAATAAAATAAAATGAAAATTAGTTAATATCTTCAAACTGCGTATTGACAACTTCATTTCCTCGACGACATTTCCTGCAATCAGTCACATTGCAAATTATATTCTAATATTCATGATAATCAAAATACTGTCAATCAAAAATCGGGTTCAATTTCCGAGGTGTTACTGTCAATATGAGGTAGTAACTTGTGGTTTGATATAAACAGCAATGATGATGTTAATAGCATTATGATGATGATAAAAAAAAAATATTTATCTTTGTATGCCAATTTTTCGTTATATTTTTATTACTCTTCGAAAGTATAATCCTGTATCTTACTGTCATACAATTTCCTTATCTATTTATTATCATTATTATTGCTGCCACTGTTGATAAAAGAGTAAATATAAACTGCTACTCTATACATAATTAATGATACAGACAGTCGCAACACACTATTCAAATCAAATACTGAATATTTCCTTTTCATTGACTGGATCTCCACTTTATAGATAAAAATAAATCATAAACTTTTACCATGATAAGTGCAAAACATTCTCCTTTTTGCAATCAGTTACATTGCGAATCATATTTTGATGTTTATGACACTGGCGATTTTACCAAAGAAAGTTTTGCACGTGGATTTTCCGAACACGATTAAAGAAAACAAAGGAACGCCGTTGCAGGTTTGTATAGCTAATCAATTTTCAGAATATGAAATAAGGAAAACACTGATAAAAATAAAAAATACATACTCATTTCAGAGGTAAAGCCATTTGATTAATGAAACCTGATCAGGTAAATTCAACTTCAGAAGACCCTAATGGAGAAAATGTTATAGTCAGTCTTTTCTTTTCTAAATCAATGTATTTTGTTAACAATGTTATTATCAGTCAGAGTATATCGTTTTATTCATTTATTTATTTTCTTTTTACAGAAAAAAAAACAAGGCATGAAATATATATATATATATATATATATATATATATATATATATATATATATATATATATATATATATAAAATGTAGGGCATTATAATAATATATAACTGTCGATTTCAGGAATAGATAATCTTATTGTGCTATTACTTTATTTTACCTTTTTTTTACATTGGTGTTTCTATATAACATTAGAAATATATATTATCGATAGATCAGTCAATAGACGAAGAAGTTATTGAATGATCAAGTGATTATAAAGAATTCACAAAGAAATGACAGGACTATTAGATACTGCGAACATAATTTAGTTAATTATAGATTATTTTTTACCTAAAGAATCGTTATACGTAAGATGGTATGGTATGTTCAGTGTAATAGTGCCTGTGCCTAATGGAAACGAAAGTAAGAATGTTTATTACAAAATTGAATGTACTAATAATAATGATAATAAATATAATGTTTGCAATGTAATTAAATTGTAATAACCAGAGTATCAAAAGTAACAAAGTTTCCCTTGCTCATTAGAACATAATGAACTATCATTGCTTCACAGAAACCACCGTTTATTTCAAATAGCAAATTAATAATAGCTATTGAAATTAACCAATTCTCTCGAATATCATTAGGGCATGAAAGGAAAATGCTGATATGCATACTGACCAATGAATGAAAATGTATCCAAATCACGCACTACACTAGTATTGAAAGTAAATCATAACCTGTTAGTATAATTCTAATATAACAGTCTTTAATCATCCAGTCAGTTATCATATTTGTCCTCTTTATTCATAGTAAGGATTATACTGTAAGGACTGATTCTCACGATTTCAAGACATGATCTTATATCCTTTCACTTGAAAAACAACAGCAAAGCAGGAAATGAATAAACGGAAGGAAGAAGACCAGTGACAATAACAAATAGACGAAGATACAATCGTCACTGAATTATTAATACCAATTTTTTTTTATCAATTTTATCCAAAATGACTTAATTATTAGAATAGTCAACTTGAGGGCAGCATAATGGAAAGTGTGAGGAAAAGAAATTGAGTTAGAAGAGAGAAACAGGACGATAAAAGAAGAGAGATTAAGAGAGAAGAGAATGAGAGGCAAAGACAAAAAGAGAGCGAGGGAGTAAAAGAAGAGAGGGAGGGAGGGAGAGAAGAGATGAAGGGATTGAGGGAGGGAAGGAAGGAGGGAACGAGAGAGGGAGGGAGGAAGCTAGAGAGATAAAGAGAGACCAGCATAGAAGTGGGGAGAGAGAGAATAGTATCTATAATTACAAACCATATTCAGTATGCTTAGCTTGGCGTTAAAAAAGGATTGTAAAGACAAAATTTCAAAACCACCAGAAATACATTAAACAGGTATAGCCATATTTCCACTGAAGTCTGGAACTATCAGCCAGGACATATGATTTACATCCTTTCACTGGAAAAACAAGAAGATATGGAATATATAAAAGGAACGTGGGCCAATTGCTACAACACTATCGATGAGGTTTAGGTTAGGTTAGGTGCAATCATCGAGTTATTAATCAAAATCCTTTCATTAGATTAATCCAAGACGGCTCGGTTAATAAAATACTTGATTTTAACCCCGACTGGAGTTCGATCCCCCAGTTTTTTATTTTCACTTTTGTTTTTATCATAATATAGATCTTTATCAAATTATTATTCTCTTTTCTTACTTATTTCCGTCTTCGGAAATATATCCTGTATTCGGTGTTTTTATTCTACAATTTCCAGAATCATATATTATCATTATCCTCGTTCTTGTTGGTCACAAAAATACAATATAACACAACCAATTCCTGTTCAGACAAAGAATGAAATAATGAATTCGAAAAAATATACAAACATTATGTACTGTCAGCTTTCTTTTCAACAACGGTACATCCACTTTATATATTATAATAAATTGTAATATAGTTTTTATGATGATAAGTGCTTATAATAACTTCTGAGTTATGATAACATCTGAGAAAAGGTGATACTTTGAATTACTAATAGAAAAGAAACCGTAAGATATAATATTTTAGAGCTTAGAGCTACATTAAAAGAAAATATTTGACCATCCCTTGTGCTTTATTTTACTTTGTTACAGTTTTGGAATTTCTTAGATAGAAATCCTATTATTTAGTTATATAAGTCTATTACCATATATGGCAATACATGATTCAGTTGACCCATAATGATTAAAAGAACATCGTTGATAATGTTCATACTAATTATGATGACTGAATGAAAAAGAACACATGGAATAAGGGATGTATTGTCAAAGAATAAAATCGACATAGGGAAAGACTGAAACGAGTATATGTGGCAGGTTTATATTGTTGGTATTTTAATCAACATAGCAATGTCATTATGATTATTATCGTTGTTTATATTACATGGATGGTTATTACTATCTGAAAAACAGACAAACAGGCAGAATAAAAGAACTCGTGCCCCCCCCCCATTTTTTTTCTTTTTTCTTTTTTATACAAAATCACTTGATTAGGATTCATTAATCGAATGACTTTACCCATTCATCAGTTTATAATTCTCAATCACCGATACTCTCACAATGTAATGAAAGTAATAGCTTATAATATATTTTCACCAATAAAATAGAGGTATCGTCTTAAGTACTTGTGATACGATATTCCATAATCTGATTACAGTCAGTTTTCGTCACCAGATGTTGAGACTGGCAGATGTTCTTTTAAAGGTCGTAGCTTAGCGCTGTGTATTCATTCTTGATCATTCTCATTCCACCCGAAATTACTTTCCTGTTGCTCGATAACCTTAAAAATTTATTTTGACAGAATTATTTGTAATGAATAAATAAATAAATATATATATATATATATATATATATATATAAATATATATATATGTATATATATGTATATATGTATATATATATACATATATGTATACATATATACATATATATACATATATGTATACATATATATACATATATGTATACATATATATACATATATATACATATATATACATATATACATACATATATATACATATACATACATATACATACATATATACATATATATATATTTATATACATATATATATATTTATATATATATATATATATATATATATATATATATATTCATATATATATACATATACATATATGTACATATATATACATATATATACATATATATATATATATACATATATATACATATATATAAATATATCATCATCATCATCAGCCTGTATCATTCCACTGCAGGACGTAGGCCTCTCTCAATCTTTTCTAGTCATTCCGGTCTTGTGTCCTCTGATTCCAGTTTACTCCTGCAAAATTCGCTATTTCATCCCGCCATCTAGTCATTGGTCTTGCCCTGGGTCTCTTTGTGTCGTGTATTACCCATTCTGTTGTTCTTTTTGTCCACCTGTTGTCCTGTCTCCGATATATATGTCCAGCCCACTGCCACTTTTTCTTCTTGATGCTCTTGAGTATATCCTCTACTTTTGTTTGCTGCCTGATCCATGTGGCCTTTTTCTTGTCTCTTAAGCTAACTCCTAGCATAAGCCTTTCCATTCCTCTTTGGGCGCTTACTAATTTCTTCTCGAGTGCCTTGGTCGTAGTCCATGTCTCTGATCCATATGTCATGACGGGGAGGACACATTGGTCAAAAATCTTTCTCTTTAGACATAGTGGCAGACGACCTCGTAATATATTACTATGTGTACCGAAGGCACTCCAACCTAGCCTGATTCGTCGTTTTATCTCGGCATCGCAGGAAGTACTCGTCTTGATGAGTTGCCCTAGGTATACATACTCGTTCACTGCTTCTAGTACCTCGCCCTGTATTTGTATTTGCTTAACTGGGGTTCGACTATTGAACATGACTTTAGTCTTTTTCATGTTCATTTTAAGGCCAATCTTGAGACTTTCCCTATTTAAATCGCTTATTAATTGTTGTAATTCATCTGCTGACTCGCCGAAAAGAACAATGTCATCTGCAAATCTTAGATTGCTTAAGTGTTCATTCCCTATTTTAATCCCTCTCTCCTTCCAATCTAACTTCTTGAATACTTCCTCCAAGCAAGCTGTAAATAGCTTCGGTGAGATGGTGTCGCCCTTCCTAACACCCATTTTTATTGGCATTTTATTGGTTTCTGCGTGAATTTTGATGGTCGCTGTACCATCTCTATATATATCCTCTAATAATCTGCAGTATATTTCCTCTACTCCTTGTTTACGAATTGCATCTAGTACTGCAGATATCTGTACCGAATCGAATGTCTTTTCATAATCTACGAATGCCATACACAGGGTCTTCTTATATTCATTTATTTTCTCTTTTATTTGAGCTAGTGTGTGGATATGGTCTGTATTTGAGAATCCGCTGCGGAACCCTGCCTGTTCCCTGGGTTGTTTTGAATCTAATGTCTCGGTGATGCAGGCTATGATGATTTTTGTGAACAGTTTATAAATTACTGAAAGGAGGCTTATAGGCCGGTAATTCTTTGTCTTTTGTGTCTCCCTTTTTATGTATCAAAATGCGTTTTTCCAGGCCTTCAGGGTTTTACCGACGCTTAGGCATCTGTTATAAAGACTGGCCAGTTTTACTGCCGCAATCTCTCCTGCATCTTGAATAAGATCTACTCTAATGCCATCTCCTCCTGGCGTTTTTCCTCTTTTCATGCTTTTTAGTGCCCTTTTTACTTCCTCTACCGTAATGTTTGGAACATCTCCAATTAATGTGTTTGTCTCCATATGTGGTTGATCGTTTGAGTGGTATAAGTCGCAATAGAAGTCTTCTATTACTTTGATAATTTCATTTTTATTGTATGTCACCTCTCTGTTGGGTTTCTTTACTGCATACATTTGATTTTTCCCTATTCCGAGCCTCCTCTTTGTTGCCTTAAGGCTGGTGCCGGCAAGCAGAGCTTCGTTTATTTTACGTATGTTGAATTTGTGTACAATCTCTTTCTTCTTGTTTATCGTCTTAGTCAGCTCTACTGATTCTATCTTGATGTTATTTTCATGTCCCTACGCTGTTTCATAAGCTCTTTTGTCTCTACCAAAAGCTTACTGAACTTTTCTTTTTCGTCTTTACCCCCTATTTCAAGTGCAGTTGTTCATTTGGTCCATGTCAAGATCTTCGAGAGCTGAGTATTTGTTTCGGAGGTTGATACTGAATTCCGTCGCCCTATTCTTAATGTTGATTAGATTAACGAGAGGCTTCTGTATGAGCTTATTTCGTTCCCTTCTTAGCTGTAACTTTACTCTACTTCTGACCAGTCTATGGTCGCTACCGACATTTAATTTATTGATATCGGTTACGTCTTGTACAATGTCGTGTCTATTGGTGATTATGAAGTCAATTTCGTTTTTAATGCCGGATGGTGATTTCCATGTCCATTTCCTCCCGGATCTCTTTTCGGAGAATGTATTCATAATTTTAAGGGATCTAGCTTCAGCGAATTCTATCAGCCTTTGTCCTCTCTCATTTCTGGTGCCTATTCCATGTTTCCCAATTGAGGTTTCTTCATCTTCCCTTATTCCTATCTTGGCATTAAAATCCCTCATAATCACGGTAAAATGGGTTTTTGCTCTATCGGTAGCTGCTTGCACATCTTCATAGAAACTCTCTATCTCCTCATCACTATGACTGCTGGTAGGAGCGTACACTTGGATAATTTTTAGGCTATATCTGTTTAGTTTCAGTATTATAGAAACCACTTTCGCTCACACTGTAGAATTCCCTAACATTCTTTTCGAGTCGCTTGTGAACTAAGAAACCTACTCCTGATTCTTGTTTGCTATCCAAGGGTTTACCTCACCAATATAATAAGTGTCCATCATTTAGTAATTTCTGCTCTTCGCTTAGTCTCCTAACTTCAGAAAGCCCTACAATATCCCATTAAATAACGGTTACGTATTTATATATATATAATCATATATATACATATGTATATATTTATATATATACATATATATAAATTTATATACATATATTTGTATATATATATATATATATATGTGTGTGTGTGTATATATATGCATATATATATATATATATATATATATATATATATATATATATATATATATATATATATATATATATATATATATAATGGTATATATATATATCTTTATATATATACATACATATATATTATATATACATACATATATATTATATATATTATATATATATATATTATATATATATATATATCTTTATATATATACATACATATATATATTATATATATATAAATATCTATATCTATATCTATATTTACATCTATATCTATATCTATATATATATATACATATATGAAAAATTGATTCTGGTAGTAGTAGTGATGCCAATGTGCAAGTAACAGCACATTGTGAACATATTGCAGAATTCAGTGGGAGCGTATTGCCTCATGCCGACTGGGAGATGCAATTGTAATGACGGCCACTTACGCAAGAATATGTGGTATATGTCTCATATTTCTGCTTATTACTATTACGATTAATATCTGGGCTTTGTGGTATTTCTTGCAATCTTGCATGTTTATACGAAGAAGCGATGGCAATGAAATACTGTTCTATCGCAGACCTTCTCTTACCTTTATCTATTCTCGCTCTCTACTTTTATATTTTCACTTATTCTCTCTCTCTCTATGTCTACTTCTTTTTTTCTCTCTCTCTGTCTACCTCTCTTTCTCTCTGTCTACCTCTTTCTCTCTCTCTCTCTCTCTCTGTCTACCTCTCTTTCTCTCTCTCTCTGTCTACCTCTCTTTCATTCGTTTATGGCTTCGTTGGAAGGCCAATGAGCGGTCTTTTCTTAGGTCTCGTCTTCTGTCGTTGTGATGGGGGCTCACTGCTCCGGAAGCTTCTCTGTCTCCCTCTTTCTCTCTCTCTCTCTCTCTGTCTACCTCTCTTTCTCTCTCTCTCTGTCTACCTCTCTTTCTCTCTCTCTCTGTCTACCTCTCTTTCTCTCTCTCTCTCTGTCTACCTCTCTCTTTCTGTTTCTACCTCTCTCTTTCTCTATCTACCTCTCTTTTTCTCTCTCTGTCTACCCCCCCCTCCCCTCTTTCTCTCTCTCTTTCTCTCTCTCTCCTTTTCCCTCTCCCTCTCCCTCTCTCCCTCTGTGTGTGACCACGTAGAAACCACGTGGAGATATAAGAAGGCCACGTGGTCACGACATGCTATACAGACGAGGAAACTATCCATCCAGGAAAACTAGGAATCTATAGCGACCCGGCTGGTCAGATATAAGCCGACCTGAGTTCAGTCACTCTCACTGGGACACACTCACATCCTCTCTGTCAGAGACACCACTCTGTCCCTCACGGAAACCTACGCTCTAAGGCGGGAAGCGATCAGTTCACCTACCTCTGACCCCCTGCCTCTGACCCCACGCTTCGCCCGTGAGACACGCCAGCCTAACAAGAGACGTCGATCAAGCCATTGCTACCAAGTAAATGTCACTATATTACCCGTGGCGCTATCCATCAATAAAGAAAGAACAACCGGACTTTGGCTTCAAAAACCTTTTGTGAGCACCCTTCACTCCCCCCCCCTCCCTCTCTCTCTCTCTCTCTCTCTCTCTCTCTCTCTCTCTCTCTCTCTCTCTCTCTCTCTCTCTCTCTCTCTCTCTTTCTCTCTTTCTCTCCCTCTCCCTCTTTCTCCCTCCTCATCTCTCTTTCTCTCTTTCGTCCTCTCCTCCTCTCTTTTTCCCCACGGCTCATTGATTATGTAAACGATCGATCCGGTCGTCCTTTGAAGCGAAATATGCGCTTGTGGTTGGTTGCAAAGAGTCTGAGTGAATGTGGGTTTAAAGAAACATTATTTCGAGGCTTACTTCAGAGAAAGACAAAAACAAAATCTGGAAGAAGACGTGGGGTCCTGGAGCATAAACTTGTAATGATCAGAATCATCAAATGCCCATACCCATATTAACCCATAATGCGATATTTAAGAAGTATTAGTAATCTTTTTTCACTATTTGATAGATTGCCAAAGATGCATCACCAAAGAATGATCGGTATCATTGTAGTTAATTTCAGTCATACTTAAGGTCTGTCTTATAAGAGATTCATGATTATGGAAGGTTAAGCCTTCACTAAGGAGGTCTGGTTAATAATTACTTAAAACTTTTTTTTATCATATATATCATAGGAAAACAGTTCACGTTAGACACTGCTTACTGAAATACTGATACACTTAAGGGTCTCATCAATATGGTCTGTATCATGTTAGGAAACTCAATATATATTCCTCTTGTGTATCATGTTTATTAAGAGTTTTTTTCCGGACATTTTTTTCAAGCCATTACTTGATGTGATTGAAATAAAAAATGGTGACAGGTCACTAGTGTACAATGATAGAGAGAGAAAAAAAGGAAAATATTATACAATAATTATATAAGTGATATAGATATAATACAAAAGAGAGAATGTATATCGAGTTATCATATCATATTGAATATAATTATTGTATAATATTTTCCCTTTTTTTCTCTCTCTATCATTATACAGGTTGCAAGAAAAACCACGCAACCAAAATCTAATAAGTATAATTATAATATGATGAAATATAAAAAAGTATACATTCTTTATTTTCTTGCGAAGATCATTGACATACATAATAACTTTGCAACTGCCAGGCATGGGAAACTGTCACCGTGTCAAGCAAGAGTTGTATAATTTGAAGCTTCGTCCTTTCGTATACTGAAGCTTCAGTAAGCTGAGTGAAAAATTAACTCAGCAAACGAGATCCCACGGTTATTTTGAGAGAGGGAGAGGGAGAGGGGAGGGGGAGAGGGTAAGAGGAGAGAGAGAGGGGAGAGGAAAAGGAGAGACAGAGACAGAGATAGTGACAGAGAGAGGGAGAGAGAGAGATGGGGGAGGAGGAAAAGAGAGATAGGGGAGAGGAGGAAGAGAGAGAGAAAGAGAGGGGGGGAAGAGAAAGAGAAAGAGAGGGGGGGGGAGGAAGAGAAAGAGAGGGGGGGAGGAGGAAGAGAGACAGAGTGATAGAGAGAGAGAGAGAGTGCGTGAATGGGAGTGAGAGAGAGGAAAACAGGAAACATAGCATATGGCAAAAGTGTTTAGGTGAAAGAGAAAGAAGAAATATCTTATTTAAAGTTCATTGTGCAAAATAGTCTTTAGAAAGAGAGAGTAGACTGTGTGAACTTCCATTTCAATTACCAAAGGGAATGCCTAAGTGAAGAACTCTCTTAATTTAAAAGACAAATTTAGGTTTCCAGGAAGGACGGAAGGTAATTAATCTTCACCATTTTAATTATAGAGTATTATCTCCATCTCGATCATGAATTCTCATGACACCTAGAGCTCAAGCAACTGATGGGGAGACCTATAAAGAAGGAAAACAGATGACATGACAAACTGATGTTATAGACAAAGTTCAAATTGGTATTACAAGCAGTTGATGTGAATTCCTATGAAGATGAGAACTGTAAGACATGACAAGCGGATGTCATAAACAGCCAGTATGAATACATGTCGCCTGACTTGACGACATGGTGTCAAAAACAGCTGATGGGAATCCCTTTGAAGATGGGAACCACCTGACATGATAAACCGGTGACATGAACAGCTAAGAGGAAACTGACATGATAAATTACTTTTGTAAACATAAGTTGACAATGTAGATGATAGCCACTCGGCATGACTGACTAGAGTCATAAACATCTAATGACAATACCAGGGAAGAAGAGAGCCGTTTTGGCATGATGAATTAGCATCATAGCATTGTCATAAAAAGCTACTGGGATTACATATAAAGAAGGGGGTCACATGACTCAAGTGCAATTAAGACCATCACATTGCAAGCAAGGCGGCACTGCGTCGTATCAAGTCACCGATCGTGGTCTGAATTTTCCTTAAACAATTTCGAAAGTTCATTTTCTGTTTCATTATTACCTATTTCTTTCTTTATCACCGTCTGTCTCTGTCTCTGTCTCTCTCTTTCTCTCTCTCTCTCTCTCTCTCTCTCCATCTCTTTATCTCTCCATCTCTTTAGCTCTCTCTCTTTATCTCTCTCTCTCCATCCTTCTCTCTCTCCATCCTTCTCTCTCTCTTTCTCTCTCCATCCTTCTCTCTCTCCACCTAGCGCTCTCTCTCATCTCTCTCTCCTCAGCCGATCTCTCTCGTCATGCTCGTCTCTCTCAATCTCATCTCTCTCCTCTCTCTCTCACCGCACTCACCATCTCTCTCTCTCTCTCTCTCTTTCTCTCTCAAGCAACAGAAGTGAAGATAATCTTAATAAGGATTAATGATTATAATCATAGTAAAGATAATGTAATAAAAATAATAGAGACAATGATATTGATAACAATGATGGTGAAAATGGCGACACCAATAACAACACAAACAACAACAATTACGATGATAAGTATGATTGCTGTTGATGATAATAATAATATTGCTAGCAATAACCAACACGGCCAACAATAAAATTATATATATATACATATATATAAATATATATATACATATATGTATGTATATATATATATATATAAATATCAATATATATACATATATATATATATATAAATATCAATATATATACATATATATATATATAAATATCAATATATATACATATATGTATATAAATATCAATATATATACATATATGTATATATATAACTATATATATATATATATGTATATATATAACTATATATATACATCACATACATGTCATGTATTATATAGCCTTATCTATCTATCATATATACTAATATACTTATATATATAACTATAATATATATATTATATAACTATAACTAATATATAATATAAATATATATATATCTCTTCACTATATAAAATTCATATATATATATATAATATCTTATACTTATATGTATATATATATAATATATATGTATATGTATGTAAGCATATGCATGTATATACTAATCTAAAATATATTCTAGATATATATTACTATCTATATATATATAATCACTTATATCATACTATTACGAATATATATATTGTATGTATCTTCTATATATACATACAAGTATCCACCTACATACGTATACTCCTACCCATATAATATATATATATATATATCATATATATGAATATACATTCATACATATATATAACGCTACATTTCACTATATATATATAGCAGCTATATATATGGTATATAAGATATATATATTGCATAATATATATTCATATCCTCATATATACCATATAAATATACATATATATACTATATATATACATATATATATATACCTATATATGTATATATATATACCATAATATATATACATATATATATGTAAATATAAACCTATAACATATCACTAATACAGCATCATAGTACATATGCAATATGTATCACATTACGATATAATATGCGCTTATATATATGTTATATATATCGTATACATATGTACGCAGTATATATGTATATATATGTATAAAGTATATGATATATAAACTATATATATGCTACATATATATATGTTATGCAATATATATATATAATTGTATACTCATGGTATATAGTATATGTATATATATTATATTTGTATACAATATGTATATATATGGTACTAACCATATAATAATAAGCGATATATGTGTCCTATATGTATAATAAGTATATATATAATGTGTATATATAAGTGTATTATATGTGTATATAATTGTGTATATAAAATGTTGTATGTATGTCATGTGTATGATATGTTAACTGTGTATGTATGTGTATGTATATATGCATGTGTATGTATGTGTATGTATATGTATGCAGGTATGTATGTGTATGTGTGTAGGAATGTGTATGTATATGTATGTATAGTATGTTAGTATGTATATATGTATGGTGTATGTATGTATATGTATGTATATGTAAAAGAGACTTGTAATATGTATGTATATGTCTGTATATGTATATATGTACGTATATGTAATATATGTATGTATATGTATGTATATGTATGTATATGTATATATATGTATGTATATGTATGTATATGTATGTATATGTATGTATATGTATGTATATGTATGTATATGTATGTATATAAATCACAAGGGCATTGGGAAGGGAATTAGTGCATAAAATAAAATAAGTTTAATTTGTGAGTTAAGGTACATTTCGCTTAGGCTTTTCTTGCAATTTTTGCAACACCACTGCCTCCCAGCGAGTCTTGACTTGATATTTAGGAGCAAAAATATCCCAGGATGTTTAAACCTCTATTGAAAGCATTAAATTCCGATGCAAATATACTCACGAATTTGTGATGGGATTACAGCTTGCATCAAGAATTATCAGGAGATCAAACATCCACGGTGAGAATAACACGTTCACTTAAAAATGGACGATGTTTATTTGGCGCTTGACGTCACTGAGTGCAAAACCGTCCGCTCTCCATCAATACCATCTCGGGATTGCAAATTGCAAGTGAACGAGAATACATATATCACATGCAAGGATGGAATTGGCCTGTCACCATTTCTCATTTCAATCACATCAAGAAATGGGTTGAAAAATTGCCCGGAAAAGAACTCGTCGTCGGGAATATTACTGCTTGAAGACATGACGAAGGTAAAAGTCTTCCCTCTGGTTAAAGATGCTTGCTGATTCCTCATCTCCTGTTTCTTCGTATTGTGTTTCTAAGACTGGAGCGTCTTCCATACTGCGATATACAGTCTATGTATTTCTGAGTTTTTATAAGGGCATGCATATCTATATATGGATGATTATCACAAACACACGCACACGGATAGACACACACATACACGCCACAATACACATTCATTTAATTACTTGGCAAAGTAATTAAAAAATAGCCATTTAGATATGAGGAACTTTGAAACTCTCTTTTTGTGTTCTATAGGCATAGGAACCAACCGTACAGAAGGTGGCCACTATTATCTTCTTTATAATTTAATAATACTAATTCTCACCAAGAGATAAAATCAATCCGTTGGGAAGCTTTGGCTCGACCACAGAACCAAATTTGAATCCCAGAAAAAGGCGGGAAACCTTGATGACGTCACAGTAGGCGATTGGCCGAAGCTGCCAGATGTCACAAGGAACGTCTCAAGAGGTTGAGATGAATAAGAGAAAGCAAGTTGAGACGTGGAATGAAACTAAAAGTAAACTCAATATCATTTAAGCACATTTGTTAAGCCACAGATACTGTAGGAATGTAATAAAATTATCGTCCCTTCGGTCTGTCTGTCTACTATTTATCTTATCTAAATTTACTAAGACATTATTGTTTTATTCGTCTGATAAAGGAGCCGTGAAGGACTCTGAAAACGTTACGTCTTTAATTACGTTCTTCATGTGGCTGTATTTCATTACGTAGAAACTTAGAGCTTATCAAATTAAGACGATATTCAGATGATCCAGTAGTGAATATGAATCCAGTGATACCGAACAGACAGAAAGAGAGAGAAGGTATGAATATATAAATGAGAGAAAGAAAGAATTATAAAGAGGAGAGAAAACTTGAGTGAATGAATGAATGATTAAAAGATAGATAGATAGAGAGAGATATAGAATGAATGCAAAGATAGAAAAAAGAAAGAGAATGAATGAATGAGAAAGAGAATGAGTATATAAATGAGAAAGATATATTCAAACAGAAAATTTGAATGAGAAAGAAAGAGAGAGAATGTTGCCTAAGGTTGCTTACGAGAGCAGCTAAGGAGATGGAGTGCCTCTGCTGACGTCATCATGGCTTCCCGCGCTTTTTCCGAAATTCGATTTTCATATGTAGCGGCGTCATTATAGGGGCGGATGTCATCAAAACAATCAATCGAATTAACTGTATTTGTTAATCAAATCTGCCATATGTGTGTGTGTGTGTGAGTGTATGTGTGTGTGCCGTTTCATCTATATTTATTTATATTCTAAATATAATTTCGTGATTTCCTCTCTGACAGCAGCAATGCTTCTAACGTCATCTCCTGTGACCCAGGCTAAAATAGAGATGCATGCTCATAAATTGCAACAAGAAAAGAAAAAAAAAAGAATAAAAAGATGTCAATGTCAAGAAATGAGAAGACAAAAATAGATATAAAAGAAGATGAAGCTAACCGTGTTTTCATTTTTTTTTTCTCTCTCTCTCTCGTTCATAGGGATAACCTGACCTCCTTTCCTTGTATTATATACACGCAAGATTATATAATCTTTCCATATACCCTGTGATATCAAATACCGTATATACTGATATTCATATAGTCTGCATCGCCAATATTCCTTTCTTACACGAAAAAATAATCCTAATTTTAAGGAAATGAAGAGAGAATATATATTATCGACATGTTAAAACTTGTTTTTGCCTTCTGGTTCATTGGGTCCATTAGTATAAACCATTGATTATTAATGTGAGGGGAAAAAGCAGCAACAACAAACACGTTGATTTTAAGTTTAAAACAGTAAGTCGATATAAACATTTCCGCCCCAATGGAAACATCAAATCATTATCATCACTAGCGGTCAAGGTAGGTCAGGCATGTTAACTGGAATAAAGGAATTTTACAATCATTCAATCATATTTATATCTATTTATCGATTTATCTATTCTTGCATTCATACCTATAAATATTCATTTATTCATTTATCTATTCATTCATTCATTTAAAGCAGTGACGATGCACTTATTAAAGCGTGTATCAACCATTCAACTGTATTGGTAATGATAGCCTTAAACATCATGAGAGCAGGACAACTTTAGATGCAAAACAGGTTATGAAAGAGACTGAGTATGAGGGGAAGGGAGTCGGGTTGGGGGGAGGGGAGGGGGTAAGAGAGGAGGGAGAAGGAGGAGGGGAGAGATGGTGATGAAGAAGGTGGAGATGGGTGTAGGGAGGACAGAAGGGGAGAAGGGAGCGGGTGATACGGACTAGAGGGAGAGGGGAGTGGGAAAGAGAGAGGAAAGGATGACCGGACGAGGGAGAGGGGGGGAGGATAAGAAATAGGAGAGAGGGAAGCAGGCGGGGAAAAGAGGAGATGAGAGTATAAACTGAAAAGGGGAGAAAGTAAGCGAACGACGGAGAGAGGGAGAGGGGAATAGCCAAGATAGAAGTGAACAGGGAAGGTAGGGGGAGAGGAGACTGGAAGAGGAAGAGGAGAGACGGGAAAGGAGAGAAAGAGGGGAGGGGGAGAAGATGAGATTGAGGAGAAAGAGAGAGAGAGAAGGGGAGAAAATGAAAATGGAAGAACGGGGAGGACGATGTGAAACGGGGAGAACGAATGACGCAGGCGCCCACGAGAGGGAGAGGCACTTAAATGGGTGAACGCTCTGCGTAAGAGGGGGGGATGGATAATCAAAAGAGGAGAAAGGCGGATATCAGAGGAGACGAGAGGAGAAACGAGGAAGGTACGATAAGGAAAAACGTAAGAAGACAGTAACGTACACGAAGATCTGTAGAGGAAAAAGGGCGAAGGAGGATAAAAGGAGAGAAGAGACGTCAATGAAGTAGGAAAGAACTGCAGGGGAGCAAAGAAGAAAGAGTCGAGGAGGCCGTAAGAGGAGGACATTTCATTACTTACATAAACGCGATTCAGCGTACATTTATAAATATATTCAATATTACTAAGACATGTTTTATGGCAAGTGGTCAGCTAAGACTGTTCTAGTGTATACGTGCGTGTCAATAAATAGCACTTCAGTTCCGAACGAAATAACGTGTCGCGCGTCAATATCGGACTGAGAGTTTATTCGCTGTGTCATAGAGAGATATTTCATCCTGATGCGTAGCAGCGAGTGAACACTGAAGCGCGACAGGGAAAAAAACTGAACAAGCGATACATGATCCCAGAGGTTGTGTATTTTCTACATACATCATACACGAAAATAATTCAACATACAACATCATATACGAAAACAACCACACGGACCAATGCACTCCCCGAGTGCTCTCAGATAGATGATTGTCCACACGCACATAGAAAAAAAATACATACATGCTTAAGCTCAGTGAGCTCCATATATGTGTCTGTGTGTGTGTGGTTTGCTTTATATAATATGATCTATATTTTATCAATATAATATATATATATGTATGTATGAATATACAGAGATTATGTATGTATGATTAATGTAATATATAATGTATTATTAAATATATATATATATATATTAATAGAATATATATATCTTTAATATATATAATTATATATTATATAATGTATTAATTAGTTTATATGTATAAAATATAGAGAGACGATATAAATGATATATATAACATAATAGAATATATATATAAAATATATTATATATATTATATATGAACAATTATATATAATTAATATATATGCTATATATATATTATATCATATATATTAATGGAATATAACCTCAGTATGATCATTTTATTATATGTATTATATATATATCACAATATATATATATATATATATATATAAGAAGAGAGAGAATACATATGTATTTTATATATACATATGAACAAATATATATATAAATATATATTTCAATATATATATATATATATTAATATATATATATATATAGTATATCATATATATATATCAAGAAAGAATAATAATATGTATATAGAGAATATATTAATATATATATTTTATATATACAATAAGTTTATATATCACTATATATATATGTATGTATGTATGTACCATATATTCATTTATATACTATAACTACATATATATACACATCAATTATTATATATATAAAAATATATATATATATATAATATATCAGTGATATGTACCATATATCACATGATTTTTACATATATATATAGATATATATAATATACAATGTCTAAAAAATTATATAACATAAGAGTATAATACTATGTTTATTATATGATATACCTATATAATTATAACATATATATATATATTATATATATATATATATATATTAGTATATATATATACTATATATTAATATATATATATATAATAATATACATTATCGTATATAGTTGAATATTATATAATATATGATTGTATTATACTACAGGTATATATGTATATAATATAGATATATATTTGTATTATCATATATCTTTATATATATATACATTATATTACGTTATATATATATATATATATATATATATACTCCAATAACATCAATTATATAATACTCTATATATTATTTAGATGTATATATGTTAGTTTAAATATATATATATGTATATATAGTTAGATATATGTATACATTTAATATATATATAGTGTATTTATAAATATATATATATACCCACATTTACACCCAATATATATATAGAGATATATATGAATATGTATATACTATGTATGATATGTTATTATAAATACTAAGCATTAATACATGGTATACTCTATATTCTAACTATACTAATATATTATATGCATATATTATAATTCGATATATTATATTGTAAAGCCAAATAGTATATATATACTATATATGTAATAGATATACCTATATATTATATATTATATATATACATATTATATTATATATATACTTATCGCAGACTAGACGATATAACGAACTGCATATTATATAGTATTTATATATATATATATATAATTAACCTTATATATATAAAATTTATATTACAATTATACAGATATATATACATATATATATTATATATATATATATATATATATTTTATATATGATATATATCTACACAATATAATATATATACCACAACTCATATATATACAGACTTTATAAATAATAATATTAATATATTTATATAGTTATACATATTATTATATATACATACACGAAACCCTCTCACCGCGACTCAACCACATACACAACCTCAATATCTCCTCAATCCTAACACACTACTATCAAACCACAGCCACCTCAATATATATATATCCTATATATATATTAATATGTAGATATACCAAGAGATATACCTATATATATATATAATAGAATATATATATCCCACAATATAACCACTTATGAATATATCACATTCAATATATTAAATCACATATATATATATATTTATCTATATATATATATTATCTATCCCACTCACCTATAAATACTATATATATATATCATAAAGTATTAATATATATCATTTGATTATGTATATATACAATCCAATATAATTAGATATAAAGATAATTATAATGTATCAATATTTTGTATTTAAAAATTTTTAAAATTTTTTATTAACCTATATATATACACTATATATACTTGCAATATTGTATATTATATAAAATTAATCATATATACTATATATATATATATATATCTAATAGAGATATATAACCCTTCATTATATATAACACCCACTATTATATATTATATGAATTACATATATATATATATTATAATATATATAATAAATATACATATATATATTATATAATTAACTGACAATAAGTATATACATATATATATATATTATATATCTATATAACTATATATGTATATATATATTTATAATATATTAATTTATATATATTAATATATATTATATATATATATATATATTATATATATATATATTAATATATATATTATATATATATATTTATCATATATATATATATATATATATTACATCAGATTATATTTATATATACCTATATATGAGTATACTATATATATTGACTAGATATAAATATACGGTATTTATCATATATATATTATCTATTTATTTATATATAAAATATTGGGGGGTTATATATATATATATATAGATATATAGATATATATATATATATATATAAATATGGTATATACTATATATTATATATTTATATTTATATATATATAGACTGTTATTATATATATAATATATATATATGTATATATATATATATATCCAATATATAATAGAGTATAGATATATTTATATATTATATATATAGTAAAAATTATATAATGTATATATACTTATATATATATATATATATATATATATTAAATATATATATGTAATATACATATATATATCATATATAATGCTATATAATGTATGTATGATAAATATTATATAATATATATATATATATATCCATATAATATATTTATTATATCAATATATTCAAAAAATGGAATATATATATTATATGTAGTATAATGGACCAACAATATATAATATATATATTTATATATACTATATAGTATTGGTATATATGTATATATATTTATATATATATATATATATTCTATATATTTATATATTACTATATATATATATCATATATATTAATTATATACTCTTCACAATCTCATATTCAATTTATATATTTATATACTGTAACATATATATATATATATATGAACTATATATTTATATATGTATATATATATATTATATATTAAGAATAATTGTATA
>NW_028234425.1:31119873-31122373 GCF_977035675.1 Penaeus japonicus | reverse complement strand
GCAAGATGCAGATGAATATGTACTGACAAGCGAAGATACTATGTTGAGAAGGCGGGTGGAGCACTTTGAGAAACAGATAGATAAAGAATATAGAGAAAGGGAAGGCTGGAGGTTGAAAAGGCGGTCCATCTAGATACCATTAGAGCCACGAAGATTTAAAGAGCGATGGCAATCGAGTTTCTATCCACATAATGTAATTACATTTTGGAAAGAGAAGGAATGCCAGAAAAGTGGAGAAGTATACTAGTACGTTTTTTTTAAACAAGAACGGTGTGAAGAGTTGAAGTAACTACAAAAGACATAAACTTGATTAGCCACAATATGAGGTTACAGGAAATAGTAGTGGAAACTAGACTGAGAACAGAGATAACCTTTAAGCAGTAACGTTTTTTTTTCTCTCTCTCTCTCTCTTTTTTTCTTTCTTTTTTTGCCAGAAAAGAACACAACAGATGCAATGTTTGCTTTAAGAGCGTTAATGGAGAACAGGGAAGGTCAACAGGAGTTGCGCCGTGTACTTGTAGACTTGGAGAAAGCTTATAACAGGATTCTTTGATAGGAGTTACGGTACAGTCTGAGGAAGTAAGGAGTGGCTGGGAAATAAGTAAGGATGATGCAGGATATCTTTGAGGAAGGTAGGACAGCGGGGCAGTGTGTGCTAGGAATGACGGACTGGTTCAAGATGCGATGTCGGATTCATTAAGGTTCTGATTTGAACCTCTTCGGGTTTGCAAGATTGATAAAGAAGGTAGCGTAACAGATGAGACAAATGTATCCATGGATTATACTGTTTGCGGATGACACTGTTGGATGCAGATTGAGGCGAGTTTGGGAGGTGGAGGTACATGTTGAAGAGAAAGGAAATAGAAGCCAGAAGAGGCAAGTCGGAAGAAATTTGTGGGAATGAGAGAGAAGAAAAATCATGGCTACGAGTTGCTGTCATTGATGGTTGAAATAATTTAATATTTAGTGCTATCAAAACCAGTGATAGTGATGATGATGATGTTAGCTGTAGTAGTAATAGTAATACTAGAAGTAGTAGCAGAAATAGTAGTAGCATTAATGATATGATAATGATGGCAGTATGATAGCAATAATGATTATGATAATGATACTGAAGTCAGTAGTGGTATTGATGATAATGATGATAAAAATGACAATAATGATGATGATAATGATATTATAACCATCATCCTCATTGTTATTATTAAGATAATGATAATGATACAAATAACGATAATGATAACACTAATAGTAATGTCAATGATAATAACGATAATGATTATGATTATTATGATATTTTACTGCTCTCTCCCCCCCCCATCGGACAACAATGGAACGAATCTCGCCTTCATATCATCATCAACCTCGCCTTTGAAATCCCACCTTCTTTATACCATTTGTCTTAATCTTGAAGAAGTAGGCATGAGATGAAATGTTATTCTCCGGGGAAATCTAGACGGGATGCTGAAAGGACGCGGTGTTTTGTGAATGGAGTTGTAACGTTACACACTCTTCACTGGAAACACGTGGGAGTTGTTTGATATTGTTTACAAAAGGGTTTGTTTATACTTTGAAGTGACAATGGGCCTCCAATGTGAGATTTTGAGATTCTTGAAGGTTTTATCTATGGGTTTTAATTTACGGTCACTTCCTTTATCTTTTTAAGAATGATTGTTGATATTTTTCTCTGGTTGTATCGAGCTTTCTTTGCATTTTTTTCTCTATCTCCCTCTCTCTCCCTCTCTCTTTCTCTGTGTTTCCTCTCTCTATTTCATTCTCTCTCTCTCTCTCTGTGAGGATTATTTAGTATACTTATACTGTATATGATATTAATTACAGCAAATAGATCTTGCACAAATACCATATGAATATCGCACCTTAACTAGCAAGGCAATCGCTAGGTCAGGTCAGGTCAACCTTGGCGGATGGGGTGATACACACATAGTTGCCTCCCAAGCGCCTAGACCCTCAAAAAGAGCTTAATACCTTTTGACTATCACACCCCTAACATTCCAGACTACCTTCCCGCATAACCACCGTTGGGGACGGTGGATGCGAACCCCTTCTAGGAAATCTAGAACATACAGACACACCGGGATAGACTGCACTACCGCTAACGCCTGATTTCTCTGCCTGTTTAAGCGTGTTGTGATATTGTTTATTACTGTGATCTTTGTGCTGTAGTGAATATATCTATCGTGCACCATAACGTCAAACTATCTGCGTTATGGAATAATCCTGAACTGCACAAACCCTGTGTCTGGCATCATCTACCTATTTTGTGGCGGGTTATTAGTTACAACAGACTAAGAAACCCATCCCACTCTCTCTCTCTCTCGCTCTGTCTCCTTTGTCTTCTCTCTCTCTCACTCACTCTTTCACTCTCTCTCTCTATCTATCTTCTCTCTCTCTCTCTTTCTGTCTCTCTCTCTCTCTCTTTCTCTCTCTGTCTCCTCTCTCTGTCTTCTCTCTCTCTCTATCTATCCATCTCTCTCTCTCT
>NW_028234425.1:31099873-31107373 GCF_977035675.1 Penaeus japonicus | reverse complement strand
TATGTTCATAAGATCTAACTTTGCATTCCACCAGTGGTTTCCCACCTGATGTTATTCCTTTTTACAGACAATTCGGTTCCTGCTTGTAAGTCCTGCTTGTGGCAGTTTATGTTGCAGCATCACTACTGTCCCAAAGGCAAAGGTACAGTGAAATTCGTATTACTGTTATCATCACTACTACCATCTTCTCAACACTACCATCATCATTATTTCTACTACAATTGTTACCACTATCATCATTATTTTTTATCAATATCACTATACATAATTTTGTTTCGATAACTTAGATTTTCACACATACCATGACGATTAACTTTGATTTTGATCCACACAGCTTTCTATCGAATCATCTCATAATACTTATTTTGTGATATTTTTTTTATTTTATTAAACAAGTAAAAATGTAGAAAGTTCTATTGATTTTACAATATGTTCAGGACAACTATAAAGCCTTCAACTCCATTTCAAACTTCTTCTCGTTATCAGAATGTAAATTTTATGCAGTCAACAAGTGTAATCTCAATACATTCATTAGATAATTCTTTTTAATAACTGATTTTTTTATATTATAGTTCTTTATTGTTTTAAGTTTATCACTCAAATCCGGGATAGGATTTTGGTACAGGCCACATAGGCGGACGCCCACTGGGGGGGGGGGGGGCAGCGGCGGCTATAAGTGCAAAAAATTATAATAATGATAACACGAAATTATGAATATGTATAATTAATTGATAAATCAGATCAATAGACTAGATTCATAAAGTAGATCGGTAAACAAATAATCAAGCAAATCTATATATTCTGAAATGAGGTGACGTTAGTTTGCAAATATCAACTCATTTGAGTGTATAAGATACGTTATCATATATAGTGTTAGAATACATAATCTATCACTCATCTATCTCATCTAAAAATAAAATAAATAATCTATTTAATATTTTTTTCACTAGTAAGGGCATGAAAAGTGATGTTCATTTGTTACATATTTAGGTATCATCTTCTGACAGTTTTAATGAAGTATTTTTCACGATTCCACCCACTATGTTTCTTTCCTTCGCAATATGCAATCTCCCCTTCGTTTGCAATAAATCTCAGTCGGTTCATGGTAAGTAACCTGTCCCCCTGCTATAAACCGACCCCACCCCATTCAATGATGTTTTCTTTGATTATCCAAAGACTGGGAAGTTATATTGTTTATGCATGTTCTATATTTTTTTCCATATCAAAGTTCAATGAAAACAAATTACTTAAAAATCTATTTAACACATGACATACTCCATTTCAGTTCATTTAATGCTATCATTATTATGCATTACATGGGAAAATATACTTGCAATACTTCTTTCACATTAATAGATGGACCCATGTGGTGTTTGAACTTTCTTCCATGTATTACTGTCATGTTGCAGAACATTATGAGTCATAATGATAGTATGGATAAATAATCAATCAACAACAACAGGATGATTACGTAATGTGGTGGACCGTTGGTTGCTGGTTGCATGTGTGTGTGAGCAGGGTATGTGTTGTGGATATGTGTTGATACGCGTGTTGCAGGGGGGGGGAGGGGGAAGGGAGGAGCGGGGAGAGGGGTCGCCAAATTCTCATCTCGCCGAGGACGCTAAAGAACCCTATGTCTTGCTGAAATCCTCCTCCGCGAAATAGGTTGCAGAATATTCAGACTCATCTATTTTTGACGATTTTGAATTCATCCTCATTCATTCTTCGCATTAGCAGCTTTTAAATACACCCAGAATATTACACTTAAATCCTTGTTTACGGCAATTTTCTTCACTTGTTAATCATTTCATTACTTACCTCATGCAATAAGAGTATTCAGTTTAATCTATGTTAGTGACTTTTCTTTCACATTGTCACATCTACATCATTTCATCCCTTGATTCAGCCAACAAAATATGCATCAGGAGAGCGGAAAATACTAAACAAATACATATAAAAAAAATTAATAACCCGAAGGATAAACCGTGATCTTTAGCAAATACTACTAGAATGAAACGGTTACTTGAGACTTTACCTGAAGCACTTAATAAAAAGGTAAATGTGCATGCTTCCCTTTATGAGAAATGATTACTGTTATCTCTTCATGTGATACCAAAATTGTAAAACATTATCGTAAATTATATATCTTGTGGGTGAGAAATACATACTTATATATATATATATATATATATATATATATATATATATATATATATATATATATATATACATTTTTTTCTTTCTTTCTTTCTTTCTTTCTTTTTCTTTTATTTTTCCTTTTTTTTCTTCTTTTTTTTTCTTTTCTTTTCTTTTCTTTTCTTTTTTTCTTTTCTTTTCTTTTCTTTTCTTTTTCTTTTCTTTTCTTTTCTTTTCTTTTCTTTTCTTTTCTTTTCTTTTCTTTTCTTTTCTTTTCTTTTCTTTTCTTTTCTTTTTTTCTTTCTTTCTTTCTTTCTTTCTTTTTTTCTTCCTTTATTTTTCTTTCTTTAATCAAGCTAGAAGTGACAAGAAAACACCGGTCACATTTTAACTTATTAATTTTGAAATCATACCTTGATCTATAAATCTCTGAACTGGACGAATTATTAAACGATTACGTAGGAAGTAAGTGCACATTGACGTAAGTTATCAAACCTAAACTGGCACCATAGTAAATAAACAACAAGACACAGTTACAGTGCGAGTCCGCCGGTGTACATTTCGTTCATGGTAGAAACTAAAAATAAATGTCTTTAATACTGTTATAATTTTAACTGTTATCATTATGATTATAATTTTCATAATTATTATCATTGATATCATTACCATTTTAATATTATTGTTATTATCATGATTTTTATTTTCATCATTATTATCATTATTATCATTGTTATTGTAATAACGATTATTATCATTGTTATTGCAATTATTATTATCATTGTTATTGCAATCCTTATTATTATTATTATTACTGTAATTATCATCATTATCATTGTTATTGTAATTATTATTGTTATCATTACTATTATTTAAATAATATTACTATCATTGTCGTTGTTGTCATTACAGTTATCATTATCATCATAATTATCATTATCATTACTATCATCATTATTGTTAGTTGTAGTAGTAGAAGTAGTAGTAGTAATAGAACTAGTAGCAGTATCACCATGATTATTACTATTACTATCATCATTACCCCTTTTTTTTTTTTTTTTTTTTTTTTTTTTTTTTTTTTTTTTTGTCTTTTGTGCAACTACTTCCCCTCCATCTGTGTCATTCAGTATCAATTGCACATCCATTTTCTACGCTGGCTTAAGTGTTCATCGGTCAAGGGGCAACACACACTGACTTTTATACCCAAAGATCCTGTGTGAGACCATGAGGGTTTGAGGACCGTATCTCTTGCCTTTCATATGTCAATGTCTCTCCGATTTTATAATTATGAGTATTCTGTTTTGTAGGTATGCTTGTAGGTATATGAATATATTCATGCCTGTTTATCGATACTCGGTGAATAATTATAGTAGTCAGGGGTTCTTTAAAGCTTTTTATGTATCTTTTATTTTATTTTATTTAGCTTTATCTTTCAGGGGTTCTTCAAAGCTTTTTATTCTATTCAATTCTACATCAAGGTTTCCAATCCAATTTATCCCATCAATTGTTTTATCCATCCTGGTTTTCCCCTTCATGTGGATCGAGGGTAAACTATCCAAAATAAGATATGCAGTATGGGATTCATGCTGCAAGTAGGTATTCGTAGCATAGAAGTGGATTTATTTTTGCAGAGATATTAGCACATAATTCTAGTTTTGATATCGACGATTTTTTTTAGTTTATTTTGTGTTCCTCCCTTCCTCTCTATCTATCTATCTATCTATCTCCCTCTCTCTCTCTCTCTATCTATCTATCTATCTCCCTCTCTCTCTCTATCTATCTATCTATCTATCTATCTATCTATCTATCTATCTATCTATCTATCTCTCTCTCTCTCTCTCTCTCTCTCTCTCTCTCTCTCTCTCTCTCTCTCTCTCTCTCTCTATCTATCTCTCTTTCTCTCTTTCTCTCTATCTTTCTCTCTCTCTTTTCTCTCTTCTCTCTCTCTCTCTCTCTCTCTCTCTCTCTCTCTCTCTCTCTCTCTCTCTCTCTCTCTCTCTCTCTCTCTCTCTCTCTCTCTCTCTCTCTCTCTCTCTCTCTCTCTATCTATCTATCTATCTATCTATCTATCTCTCTCTCTCTGTCTCTCCATTGGAAAATGCTGTTCTAAACCATCTTTTTATATATCTGCCTTTCGCCTTTCGCTCTCTATCGATCTGTCTATCTATCTATCTATCTATCTATCTATCTATATCTATATCTATCTATATCTATCCATATCTATCCATATCTATCTATCATATCTATCTATCATACTTATCTATCATATCTATCTATATCTATCTATATCTATCAATATCTATCCATATCTATCTATATCTCTTTATCATATATATCTATATCTATCTACATCAATCTATATCTGAATTTATTCATATCTATTTCTCTATCTCTTTTTCTCTTCCTCTTCATCTTCCTCTTCCTCTTTTTATTTTTATTTCTATTTTCATTTCTCTTTCTCTTTCTCCCTTGCTTTCTCTTTCTCTCTCGCTCTGTCTCTCGCTCGCTCTTTCTTTTATTTTATTTATCTTCCTCTTTCTCTCTTTCCCTCACTTCCTCTCTTCCTCTCTTATTCTCTCCCTCTCTTCCTCTCTCCCTCTCTCCCTCTCTCCTTCTCTCCCTCTCTCCCTCTCTCCTTCTCTCCCTCTCTCCCTCTCTCCCTCTCTCCTTCTCTCCTTCTCTCCCTCTCTCCCTCTCTCCCTCTCTCCCTCTCTCCTTCTCTCCCTCTCTCCTTCTCTCCCTCTCTCCCTCTCTCCCTCTCTTCCTCTCTCTCACCCAGTATCCCTTACTCGTCTCTTCTTCTTTCCCTCTCTTCCTCTCTTATTCTCTTCCTCTTTTCCTCTCTCCCTCTCTCCTTCTCTCCCTCTCTCCTTCTCTCCCTCTCTCCCTCTCTCCCTCTCTTCCTCTCCCTCACCCAGTATCCCTTACTCGTCTCTTCCTCTTTCCCTCTCTTCCTCTCTTATTTTCTCCCTCTTTTCCTCTCTCCCTCTCTTCCTCTCTCCCTCACTTCCTCATTTCCTCTCTCATTCTCTTCCTCTCTTCCTCTCTTATTCTCCCTCTCTCTCTCTCTCTTCCTCTCTTATTCTCTTCCTCTCTTATTCTCTTCCTCTCTTATTCTCTTCCTCTCTTCCTCTCTTCCTCTCTTATTCTCCCTCTCTCTCTCTTTCTTCCTCTCTCCCTCTCTTCCTCTCTCCCTCTCTTCCTATCTCCCTCTCTTCCTCTCTTATTCTCTCCCTCTCTTCCTCTCTCCCTCTCTTCCTCTCTCCCTCTCTTCCTCTCTTATTCTCTCCCTCTCTCCCTCTCTTCCTCTCCCTCACCCAGTATCCCTTACTCGTCTCTTCCTCTTTCCCTCTCTTCCTCTCTTATTCTCTTCCTCTTTTCCTCTCTCCCTCTCTTCCTCTTTCCCTCACTTCCTCTCTTCCTCTCTCATTCTCTTATTCTCTTCCTCTCTCCCTCCCTTCCTCTCTCCTTCTCTTCCTCTCTTCCTCTCTTATTCTCTCCCTCTCTCCCTCTCTCTCTTCCTCTCTCCCTCTCTCCCTCTCTTCCTCTCCCTCACCCAGTATCCCTTACTCGTCTCTTCCTCTTTCCCTCTCTTCCTCTCTTATTCTCTTCCTCTTTTCCTCTCTCCCTCTCTTCCTCTTTCCCTCACTTCCTCTCTTCCTCTCTCATTCTCTTATTCTCTCCCTCTCTTCCTCTTTCCCTCTCTTCCTCTCTTCCTCTTTCTCTCTTTCCCTCACTTCCTCTCTCCCTCTCTTATTCTCTTCCTCTCTTATTCTCTCCCTCTCTCCCTCTCTTCCTCTCCCTCACCCAGTATCCCTTACTCGTCTCGAACATCAGGAAATACATCTCAGGTCTGGCGGAAAATTACTCTTGCACTTGTCTCCTGTCTTCCTTTTCTCTCTCTTTTGTTTTTGTTTGTGTCTTTCTTGTTCCTTTATAGTTCACTTTGTGTCTTCTTTGTCCTTATTTCTTATTCTTCTTCCACCTCCTTTCCTTCTTTCCTTCTTACGGAACTTTTTTTTATGTCTTTCTTCCTCTCCTCTTTCTATTTTTTCTTTTTCTTAATTACTCTTTACTATTATTTGTTTATTTCCTCTTTCGATTTGCAGTTCGTCTCTCTTTAACATTTGTTAGGGTTTTTATTTTTTCTTCGGCGTTTATTTCTCTCTCTCTCTCTCTCTCTCTCTCTCTCTCTCTCTCTCTCTCTCTCTCTCTCTCTCTCTCTCTCTCTCTCTCTCTCCTTCTCTCCTAATGCTTTGTTGTCCTTTTCTCTCTCTTTTTTTTATTTTTTGGTCTTCTTCTCTCGATTATTCGTTGTTATTGGTTATTTTTCCTCTCCATTATTTGAGATTACTTTTTTTCTTGTTATTATTTTTTTATTCTATTACTAGTTATTGCTGTATTATCATCATTATCAATTTTGTCATATCTTTATTATTATTATAATTAGTAGTTGTATTATCATTATCATTATCATTATCATTATCATTATTTCTATCATTATCATTATTATTCTTATCTTTATCATTATCATTATGACAATTATTATTGGTATTATTATCAATATCAGTATCATTTATGTTGTAATTATTATCGTTATCATCATTATCATTTTCGTCATTATTACCATCATTATCATTATCATAACTATCATCACCATCACTATCATCATCATCATAATAATGATATAGATGATGATAATAATCATCATTATCATCATCATGATTACTATTAATATCACCATAATCATTTATGGTGATATTACGGGGTTTTATCAAGAGATCGCTATTTAATCTCCATTCATATAGAAAAAAAAAATCTGAAATTATATTCAATCGATTATATATACGTAATCAATTTGATTATATATCAACGTCAGAGTGACATGGAATTAAAAAACAACATTTCTCCCCCTGTAAATCGAAACAAAAACGAAAAAAAACAGATAACCAACCCGAAAACGAAATGAACAATCGTATAATTCAATAAGAAAAAAAAAAAAAAAAAGAAAAAAAAAAACACACACACAGGTGGGGAAAAAGGAACAGTCGCCCGGGCGGTTGTTTGCCACAGAGATGTTACGTAAAGACAAAGACAATAAACATTTCCTTTGAAATACGTGAACCTTCGCAACCGATGAGTTAGGAGAGACTCGCTCAGCTGATACAGCTATCCATGTATTTCCACAGCTATAGGAACACTCCCTCTAACCTCCGCCTTCCCCTTTCCCTATGCGGGAGGGAGGGGAGGGAGGGGAGGGAGAGGAAGGAGGGGAGGGAGGGGAGGGAGGGGAGGGATAGGAAGGAGGGGAGGGGAGGGAGGGAGGGAGGCGAAGGAGGGGAGGGAGGGGAAGGAAGGGAGGAGGGG
>NW_028234425.1:31084873-31087373 GCF_977035675.1 Penaeus japonicus | reverse complement strand
TAATATTACCATTGTCACTATCATGATCACTACCATTACTATTATCGTTATCATTATGAACCTTATCATCCCTATTATCATTATTATTACCATTATCATCACCATTCTCCCTCTCCCTCATACTAGAAGTATTTTCATACCCAAATTATCCGTAAAAGATTTATATCCGAGAGAGAGTAAACAGAGGAGATCCATTGTTTCAAAAGCATCCACGTCGTATATTGGAACCCTCTCATGCTGTTGTGTTTTTATATCAACAAAGCTTTTACGGGAAGACTTTGTTTATTATTGTGATCAGCTGTTCAATCTTTTCGCTTTTGGGTTCATTGGCTGAGTTTTTATTCTGTTAGGGAAATTTTTAATTATTGTGGAGTGTTTATAGCGGGGATATTATTCAGTCTGCTGACAAATAGAATGTAAATTAGTTGGTTAAACTTACATTGGATGAGAAGTTATATGATATTGGTAATGATAATGAGTTAGGAAGCTAGAAATGATAATGATATTGATAGTAATAGTAGTGATATTGGTGTAGAAGTAGTCGTGCTACTAATGCTAAAATAGTATTATAATGATTACGATGATGATATTGATAATGATATTTATGATAACATTTATTTATAACATCAAAGCCGCCCCCCCCCCCCCCCCAAAAAAAAAAAAAAAAAAAAAATATATATATATATATATATATATGTATATATATGTATATATATGTATATATATGTATATATATGTATATATATGTATATATATGTATATATATACATACATACATATATATTAATTATAACCAAATCAATAAATAAAAGCTAAAAAAAAAAATAATAATTGATTAAAAAAAAAAAAAAAAATCCAAACAAAATCTTAAGACAAAACGCTCCCCACAAGACGCACCACATCCTCCAAAGATCACCGGAAACGGAGAAGAAGCTTAAATAAACTCCTCATACATATACCAGTGTAGCTTGGCGAATGCAAGCTTCATATTTCACAAAGGCAACTACGCGAGTGAGAGATGTTGGCGTCTCCATTAAAGGAAATCTTCATTTTAAGAAAAGATAGGATTTTTTTTTATCAAACTACATGACGTATGTGTGTTTGTGTCTTGTAAGGAGGAGTACGCTGCCATGATATCATTATCATTGTCATAAAGTTATTATTACTATTATCATTTTCATTATCATTATCATAGTTATCATTATTATCATTGTTATGATTATCATCATTTATATAATTACTATCATCATTATCATCACCATCATCATCATCATTATCATTACCACCATCATTATCATCACCATCATCATTATCATCACCATCATCATTATCATCACCACCATCGTTATTATCACCATCACCATTACCATCACCACCATCATCATCACCATTATCATCACCATCATCATTATCATCACCATCATCATTATCATCATCATCATTATCATCACCATCATCATCACCATCATCATTATCATCACCATCATCATTATCATCACCATCATCATTATCATCACCATCATCATTATCATCACCATCATCATCACCATCATCATTATCATCACCATCATTATCATCACCATCATCATTATCATCACCATCATCATCACCATCATCATTATCATCACCATCATTATCATCACCATCATCATTATCATCACCATCATCATTATCATCACCATCATCATTATCATCACCATCATCATTATCATCACCATCATCATCACCATCATCATTATCATCACCATCATCATTATCATCACCATCATCATTATCATTACCATCATCATTATCATCACCATCATCATTATCATCACCATCATCATTATCATCACCATCATCATCACCATCATCATTATCATCACCATCATCATTATCATCACCATCATCATCACCATCATCATTATCATCACCATCATCATCACCATCATCATTATCATCACCATCATCATTATCATCACCATCATCATCACCATCATCGTTATCATCACCATCATCATTATCATCACCATCATCATCACCATCATCATTATCATCACCATCATCATTATCATCACCATCATCATTATCATCACCATCATCATTATCATCGTTATCATCACCACCATCATTATCATCACCATCATCATTATCATCACCATCATCATCACCATCATCATTATCATCACCATCATCATTATCATCACCATCATCATTATCATCACCATCATCATTATCATCACCATCATCATCACCATCATCATTATCATCACCATCATCATTATCATCACCATCATCGTTATCATTACCATTATTATCATCACCATCATCATTATCATCACCATTATCATCACCATCATCACCCTCATCATTATCATCACTATCATCATCATCACCACCATCATTATCATCACCACCATCATTATTACCACCATCGTTATCACCATCATCATTATCATCACCATCATTATCATCACCACCATCATTATCATCATCATTATCATCACCATCATTATTATCA